>NW_022589713.1:4074141-4196185 GCF_004348235.1 Phoca vitulina | reverse complement strand
CATGAGTATTTTATAGTTTTCTGAGTACAGATCCTTTGCCTCTTTGGTTAGATTTATTCCTAGGTATCTTATGGTTTTGGGTGCAATTGTAAATGGGATCGACTCCTTAATTTCTTTCTTCTGACTTGTTGTTGGTGTATAGGAATGCCACTGACTTCTGTGCATTGATTTTATATCCTGCCACTTGACTGAATTCCTGTATGAGTTCTAGCAGTTTTGGGGTGGAGTCTTTGGGATTTTCCACATAAAGTATCATATCATCTGCAAAGAGTGAGAGTTTGACTTCTTCTTTGCCAATTTGGATGCCTTTGATTTCTTTTTGTTGTCTGATTGCTGTGGCTAGGACTTCCAATACTATGTTGAATAGCAGTGGTGATAGTGGACATCCCTGCCGCGTTCCTGACCTTAGGGGGAAAGCTCTCAGTTTTTCCCCATTGAGAATGATATTCGCTGTAGGTTTTTCATAGATGGCTTTTATGATATTGAGGTATGTACCCTCTATCCCTATACTCTGAAGAGTTTTGATCAAGAAAGGATGCTGTACTTTGTCAAATGCTTTTTCTGCATCTATTGAGAGGATCATATGATTCTTGTTCTTTCTTTTGTTAATGTATTGTATCACGTTGATTGATTTGCGGATGTTGAACCAACCTTGCAGCCCAGGGATAAATCCCACTTGGTCGTGGTGAATAATCCTTTTAATGTACTGTTGGATCCTATTGGCTAGTATTTTGGTGAGAATTTTTGCATCCATGTTCATCAGGGATATTGGTCTGTAATTCTCCTTTTTGATGGGGTCTTTGTCTGGTTTTGGGATCAAGGTAATGCTGGCCTCATAAAATGAGTTTGGAAGTTTTCCTTCCATTTCTATTTTTTGGAACAGTTTCAGAAGGATAGGTATTAATTCTTCTTGAAATGTTTGGTAGAATTCCCCTGGGAAGCCATCTGGCCCTGGGCTTTTGTGTTTTGGGAGATTTTTGATGACTGCTTCTATTTCCTTAGTGGTTATAGGTCTGTTCAGGTGTTCTATTTCTTCCTGGTTCAGTTTTGGTAGTTGATACATCTCTAGGAATGCATCCATTACTTCCAGGTTATCTAATTTGCTGGCATAGAGTTGCTCATAATATGTTCTTATAATTGTTTGTATTTCTTTGGTGTTGGTTGTGATTTCTCCTCTTTCATTCATGATTTTGTTGATTTGGGTCATTTCTCTTTTCTTCTTGATAAGTCTGGCCAGGGGCTTATCAATCTTGTTAATTCTTTCAAAGAACCAGCTCCTAGTTTCGTTGATCTGTTCTACTGTTCTTTTGGTTTCTATTTCATTGATTTCTGCTCTGATCTTTATTATTTCTCTTCTCCTGCTGGGTTTAGGCTTTATTTGCTGTTCTTTCTCCAGCTCCTTTAGGTGTAGGGTTAGGTTGTGTACTTGAGACCTTTCTTGTTTCTTGAGAAAGGCTTGTATTGCTATATACTTTCCTCTTAGGACTGCCTTTGCTGTATCCCAAAGATTTTGAATAGTTGTGTTTTCATTTTCATTGGTTTCCATGAATTTTTTTAATTCTTCTTTAATTTCCTGTTTGACCCATTCATTCTTCAGTAGGATGCTCTTTAGCCTCCATGTATTTGAGTTCTTTCCGACTTTCCTTTTGTGATTGAGTTCTAGTTTCAAAGCATTGTGGTCTGAAAATAGGCAGGGGATGATCCCAATCTTCTGGTACCGGTTGAGACCTGATTTGTGACCTAGGATGTGATCTATTCTGGAGAATGTTCCATGGGCACTAGAGAAGAATGTGTATTCCGTTGCTTTGGGATGGAATGTTCTGAAGATGTCTGTGAAGTCCATTTGGTCCAGTGTGTCATTTAAAGTCTTTATTTCCTTGTTGATCTTTTGCTTAGACGATCTGTCCATTTCAGTGAGGGGGGTGTTAAAGTCCCCCACTATTATTGTATTGTTGTCGATGTGTTTCTTTGCTTTTGTTATTAATTGCCTTATATAATTGGCTGCTCCCATGTTAGGGGCATAGATATTTACAATTGTTAGATCTTCTTGTTGGATAGACCCTTTAAGTATGATATAGTGTCCTTCCTCATCTCTTATTACAGTCTTTGGTTTAAAATCTAATTTGTCTGATATAAGGATTGCCACCCCAGCTTTCTTTTGGTGTCCATTAGCATGGTAAATGGTTTTCCACCCCCTCACTTTCAATCTGGGGGTGTCTTTGGGTCTAAAATGAGTCTCTTGCAGACAGCATATCGATGGGTCTTGTTTTTTAATCCAATCTGATAGCCTGTCTTTTGATTGGGGCATTAGCCCATTTACATTCAGGGTAACTATTGAAAGATAGGAATTCAGTGCCATTGTATTGCCTGTAAAGTGACTGTTACTGTATATTGTTTGTGTTCCTTTCTGGTCTATGTTGCTTTTAGGCTCTCTCTTTGCTTAGAGGACCCCTTTCAATATTTGTTGTAGGGCTGGTTTCGTGTTTGCAAATTCCTTTAGTTTTTGTTTGTCCTGGAAGCTTTTTATCTCTCCTTCAATTTTCAATGACAGCCTAGCTGGATATAGTATTCTTGGCTGCATATTTTTCTCATTTAGTGCTCTGAATATGTCCTGCCAGTCCTTTCTGGCCTGCCAGGTCTCTGTGGATAAGTCTGTTGCCAATCTAATGTTTCTACCATTGTAGGTTACATATCTCTTCTCCCGAGCTGCTTTCAGGATTTTCTCTTTGTCTCTGAGACTTGTAAGTTTTACTATTAGATGTCGGGGTGTTGACCTATTTTTATTGATTTTGAGAGGGGTTCTCTGTGCTTCCTGGATTTTGATGCCTGTTTCCTTCCCCAAATTAGGGAAGTTCTCTGCTATAATTTGCTCCATTATACCTTCTGCCCCTCTCTCTCTTTCTTCTTCTTCTGGGATCCCAATTATTCTAATGTTGTTTCGTCTTATGGTATCGTTTATCTCTCGAATTCTGCCCTCGTGATCCAGTAGTTGTTTATTTCTCTTTTTCTCAGCTTCTTTATTTTCCATCATTTGGTCTTCTATCTCACTGATTCTTTCTTCTGCCTCATTTATCCTAGCAGTTAGCGCCCCCATATTTGATTGCACCTCATTGATAGCCTTTTTGATTTCTACTTGGTTAGATTTTAGTTCTTTTACTTCTCCAGAAAGGGTTTCTCTAATAACTTCCATGTTTTTTTCAAGCCCAGCTAGTATCTTTAAAGTGATGATTCTGAACTCTAGATCTGACATCGTACTAATGTCCGTGTTGAGTAGGTCCCTGGCAGTCGGTACTACCTCTTGTTCTTTTTGTTGAGGTGATTTTTTCCGTCTTGTCATTTTGTGCAGAGGAGAATAGATTAATGAGAGAACAAAATGCTAGCAGGGTAACAATGTCCCCAGAAAATATACTCTAAACAAATCAGAAAAGACCTGAAGCAGTGGGAAAAGAAAGGGAAAGAGAGAAAAAAGAAAAGGAAAGAAAAAAACAAAAAGAAAAAGATAAAGATAAAAACAAACAAAAGCAGAACAAAACAAAACAAAACAAAAACAGAATGTGATCAAATATGATCAGGCTGGATTATAGATCAGTGCCACACACTAGATTTTGGGTGTATTTTGGTCTGTTAGAAGAAAGTGCCTCCCAAAATTTTAAAGAAAGAAAAACTTATATATGTACAAAAATAAGGGTTGATATGATGAAGGGATGGAATATGACTGTAAAGTTGGAAATTATAAAAAATTTTAAAAAAGGATTTGATAAGTTGTTTGAAAAAAGAAAAGAGGTTAAAAAAAAAAAGAAAGAAAAAAGGGAGGGAATGTGATCAGGCAGGGGAGTAGAAAAAAACTATACACTAGAGATTTAGAGTATATTTTGATCTGTTAGAAGAAACTATCTCAAGATTTTAAAGAGAGAACAACTTATATATATATGCCAAAAATACGGGTAACTACTGTGAAGGGATAGAATATGACTTTAAAAATGAAAAATAAAAATGTTTTTTTTTTTAAAAAAAGGGATTGATAAGATGTTGGTTGAAAAAGGGAAAAAGAAAAATTCAAAAAAAAAAAGAAAAAAGGAAAAAAGAAAAAAAGTTAAAAAAAATAATTAACTTTGAAAGACTAAAGAATCATGGTAAAAAAGCCATGAATTCTATGTGCAGTATTCCCCTAGCGCTGGAGTTCTGCCGTTCTCATTGATCGGTAAACTTGGTCTTGGCTGGCTGTTCTCGCTGATCTTCTGGGGGAGGGGCCTGTTGCCGTGGTTCCCAAATGTCTTTGCCGGAGGCAAAATTGCCCCGCCCTTGCCGGTCCGGGCTAAGTAATCTGCTCGGGTTTGCTCTCCGGAGCTTTTGTTCCCTGCAAGCTTTCCGTACAGCTTTGGAGGCGGAGAGTGAAAATGGCGGCCTCCCAGTCTCCGCCCCGGAGGAGCAGAGAACTCAGGGACCCGCTCCTCAGCGAGCCCCCAGAGAAAAGCAGTCAATCACTCCCGTGTCCCCGGTCTCCGGCCGCACTCCGTGCTCACCCGGCCTGTGACCGCGCGTTTCTATCTGGCACCCGACCCCGGGTGGAGTCTCCAAACCCAGCAGATCCCTGCGGTGCGCTCCTGCACCTCTCCTCCCGGGGGAAGAAGGTGAGTCTCCCCGGATCTGCCGCTTGTTGGGTCCCTGCTGGAGAAGCAGTGGCCTGACTGTGCCGGGGATCACGGTTTATGGCAACCCCAAGCTGAGAGCCCGCGCCTGGGCTCTGTCTCTGCAGCCGGCTTCCCCGCTCCGATACCTGGGAGCTCTGCCGCACTCAGGCACCCCCGGTCTTTCTGTGACCCCGAGGGTCCTGAGACCACACTGTCCCACGAGGGTTCCACCCCCCACTTCGCCACCAGAGTGACGTCCCTCAGCGGAGCAGACTTCTAAAAGTTCCGATTTTGTGCTCCGCGGCTCTATCACTTGCCAGAAGCGGCCGACGGAGGCCCCTCCCCCGCCGTCTATCCTCCCGAATATCGCCTCGGATTCACTTCTCCGCACGTCCTACCTTCCAGAAAGTGGTCGCTTTTCTGTTCAGAGAGTTGTTGCTATTCTTTTCTTCGATCTCCTGTTGAGTTTGTAGGTGTTCAGAATGGTTTGATCCCTATCCAGCTGAATTCCTGAGAGGAGACGAAATCCAGGTCTCCTACTCCTCCGCCATCTTGCTGAGAAGCCATGCATTCCACTTTTATTGCTTCATAATGGATTCTAGATAAAATTTTATTTAGAAAATAAAAAGTAATTACACAGCTTGAAAAACAAACTTTGGAGATTCCCTATTTCATATATGAGGAACTACAATCTAGTTTGTTAGCATGTCCAATGTTATACTATTTATTTTTAAACCATTTATTTATTTGGCTCAGTGAATACTTATTGAACATCTACTCAGTGTATGGTGTGGTGTTCAGGCCTGAAGATGATACAAAGAAATAGTCCCTGTCTTTGAAGAGGAAATAACCCATGGTAGCAATGATTGCTGGCTCTCTACTCAATATCCTTCCTTCCCTTCTTCCTCACAATGTTAAGGCAAGCATCAATGTGCCCAAGTAAATGTTAACATTTCCCAGTTAACCCCTGTAACTAGGGGTAGCCAATAAAAATTAAGTTAAGCTATTGTGTGAGACTTCCAGGAAAGTGCTGTAGAAGGAAACTAAGCAATCTAAGTCCATCTTTTATCCATTGCTTTCTCTTCTTTCCTGCTGTCTGCTAGGCAGATGTAATTTCTGGAGTTCTCCGGGACATGTGGCAACTTAGGGATAGAAACCATGGCTATGTCAGTTCAGAAAGATATAAGGATCCCAGAAACCTGATGACCTTGAAGTTGCCACACCAGCCCAGGACTGCCCATTTATGGATTTCCTTTACATAAATAAAAATAAGCCTCCAACTTGTTTAAGTCACTGTTATTATTTTTTGATATTAGACCAAACTTAATCCTAATGGATAAGTAGACAAGTAAAGAGGCAAATTCAGGAGGATAATAAATTATAATGGGGATAGAATTTTTAGAGAACTATGAGGTTCACATATACCCCCAGGCACTAGGGTTTGGGAAAGGTTTCTTAGAGTAGTAATGGCTAAACTGAGTCCTGGGGGCGCCTGGTGGCTCATTTGGTTGAGCGTCTGACTCTTGATTTTGGCTCAGGTCATGATCTCAGGGTCATGAGATGGAGCCCTGCTTGGGGCTCTGCACTCTGGGGGAATCTGCTTGAGATTCTCTTTCTCCCTCTCCCTCTGCTCCCCCCCCCCACCATACACACACACTCTGTTTTTCTCTGTCTCTCAAATAAATAAATAAATCTTTAAAAAAATAAATAAATAAACTGAATCCTGTAAAATGAGTTGGAGTCAGCCAAGCAAAGAGTATGGAAGACACGTATCAGTGTGTGCAAAAACCTGGGGGATGGGAAGTAAGGAGAGGATCCAGTGCATTCTGGGAATTTAAAATATTTCAGTGAAGATAGTAGGAAGAGGGCATGGATGGGGGAGTGGTAAGGCATGAGAAAGGATCATAAAGTGTCTTGTCTGACTGAAAAGGGAGGCCACTAAAGGATTTTAAGCAGGGAGTAATGGGATAATATTTGGATTTTAGACATATCATTCTAAATTGAAGTGATGGAAAACCAATTAGGAGTCTGTTTTAATAATACTGATAAAAGTAGAACAAGAAAAAGATTAAGAAAAGGGAAATTTTAAGAATGTAGTTATTGATCAAATTGGATGAAGCAGATGAATCCACGAGAAAGAGGAAGAATCGAGGTTAATGTCTGGGTTCCCAGGTGAATAATTTCATTCGCTGATATAAGGAGTCCAGGAAGAGGAGCAGCCTTGCTCTCTTCAAAGGTCACCATAAGAGGACTGAGGACTGAGATCTGCATGTGAGAACACTTGTAAACGCCAGTCATAAAAGGTAAACCCTCTGAGTCTGCTAGCTCATTCTTTGCATGATTTAGCTGCCTTATTTCCTTTTGTTTCATCTTGCAGTATCTACCCCCGATCTTCTTCCTATGAGATATAGCATAATGGATGATTTTCTAAATCTAAATATGTTTCATCCTTTAACATAAAACATCTATACAAAGTTGTCTAATAGGAAAGACATATGATACACTTGAGGAAAACACGTTTCAATAATAATTCTGCTCTTTCCTGTCACTAACCTTTTTTTCTTCTTCTAGTTGGATATCAACAACCCAAAGAAGACTTTGTATAGCAGGAACACATTCGTCTAATTGTCCAAATTTCATATCACATTTCTTGTGCCCAACTACTTACACACTTTCTCTGCAACATACATTCTTTTATATCCACGAGTGGGTGTTGGGGAAACTTAGTTTAACCCTAGTCATTGTAATGAGGTCAGATTCAAGAAGGAACTGCTAGTGGAGTCTGATTGCCAAAGTAAAATAATACAAGATTACTTTGGATGGATGCAGAATGAATAATAAGGACAATCACCAATAGTAGTTACATCCAAACAACTAATATATCTACAGTTCTAGAATGTAAGGAAAGCAGGTTATCAAGCAGTAAGCAAAGAAGAATCTTTTTTCTTTTTTTTAAAGATTTTATTTATTCATTTGAGAGAGAGAATGGGAGAGAGAGCATGAGAGGGGGGAGGGTCAGAGGGAGAAGCAGACTCCCCGCTGAGCAGGGAGCCCGATGCGGGACTCGATCCTGGGACTCCAGGATCATGACCTGAGCCGAAGGCAGTCGCTTAACCAACTGAGCCACCCAGGCACCCAAGCAAAGAAGAATCTTAATGTTTTTGCTTTGTTAATTTCTTCAACAATTATGTGTTAAGCTCCTACTATATTCTCATGAAGCTGGGGATCTAACAATTGAGACAGACCAACACATGAGTAAATATGTAATTACCACTTAGGACAAGTACTCTGAAAGAAATGTCAAATATAATAAAAGAGTACAACAGAGAGGTCTGATTTAGATTGAGGAAGGACCATGTATCAGTCAAGGTTCAGCCATAGATAGCAGAATGTGTTGTTAGCTTCAACACAAAGGTATTCATTGCAGAGTATGAAATAGCTTTCAGAATGAGTGGTTCAGCTACAGACTCCAGAATGAGCTGCCAAGAATGGTCCCCAAAGCCACACCACAGATGGGGACCATGAGAGGAGACTATTTCTGCCAGAATCTGAGAGCTGTTATTCTTGCTGCTGACTCCAGAACCACATTCCCTGGGCTAAGAGCTGCTCCATAAAAATGGACACCTCAAACCCTGCTTTTCTCTATTGTTAAGTCAGTTCTGAATTCAAGCCTTCCATGAGCACTTCTATTTGGGAAACATAAATCACAGTGAGATTTCAGACAGCAAAGCAATATAAGTAACGCAGTCAGGAGGCTGCACCAAAAGAGGTTGGGAGGGGTCATGAAGGAGAGAACCACCCTATCTGGCACAGGTGTAAGGGAAGGCCTTCCCAAGGAAACAAAGACTTGAGGGAAGAGTGTTGGCCAGGTGAAGAGTGGGAAGAAAAGAATCATACAGAGAGAGATCAGCTGACATGTGGGCCCTGAGGCAGGAAGTAGTTGGCACATCTAGATCTTAAAAGAAGGCCAGTGAGTCTAGAGGTCTGTGAGTGAAGTGCATGGTGTTGAGAGGAAGCCAGGGTAGCTGGCCCAGGCCAGGTCATGCAGGACCTCAGTGAACAGTGTTAACAATTTAAATTTTAAATTTAACGACTTTAATTTTTTTCTCAGTAACACTGGAAGTCATTTAAGGGTTTTAAGGTGAAGATTACTATGATTACATAAATATTTTTAAAAGTAACTGGCCACTGTGTGTAGAAAGGCTTTTAAAGAGAATCCAGATTAAGGATGGGGAGGGCTGTTGGGAGGCTTCTGCTGCAGACCCAGTGAGTGGTGATGGGAGATGGAACAAAGTGAAATGATTCAAAGCATCACCTGGAGGGAGAGAATCAACAGGACTTGGAGGAAATAAGGGAGGGAGGAGACAATGTATGAAGATTTCCTACAAACAAGAACTAATTGCAGTGGACCCCTGAACATCGTGGGTTTGAACTGCTCACATCCACTTACACACAGTTTTTTGGGGGACTTTTTTCGGTAAGTACTGCACAGTTATGTAAATGTATTTTCTCTCCCTTATGATTTTTTTTTAAGATTTTTATTTATTTATTTGAGAGAGAGAGAGTAGAGCGAGAGAGAGAGAGAGAGAGAGAGCACGGGAGGTGGGGAGGGGCAAATGCAGAGGGAGAAGCAGGCTCCCCGCTGAGCAGGGAGCCCAATGTGGGACTCAATCCCAGGATCATGACCTGAGCCGAAGGCAGACGCTTAACTGACTGAGCCACCCAGGCACCCTCTCTTATGATTTTCTTAATAACATTTTCTTTTCTCTAGCTTACTTCATTGAAGGTATACAGTATATAATACATGTAACATACAAATATGTGTTAATGAATGTTTATGTCATCAGTAAGGCTTCCAGTCAACAAGAGCTCTCAGTAGTTAAGTTTTGGGAGACTCAAAAGTTACCCAAGGATTTTTGACTGCAGAAGAGAGAGGTCAACCTTCCTAACCCACACCCCAATGTTTAAAGATTAACTATACTACTATATAATACAGACTCCTTCCCCTCCCCACAAAATGGTAATTCTTACATCAGTATTGTTAAAGAAAGACGAAAGTATAAGCACAACTCATTCATTACTTGGTTAAATTTCCAGTGTATGCTATTTGTTTATGAACTGGTATTGACTCTGTGTGGTCTTGTTTCTTTAATTCACCCTTTGTTGTTCTTTTTTGATGTGCTGTGTTTACTATAAATAAAAATTAATTACTGTATTTTACCTAATACCCTTTATACTCAGAAGAACAACTCTAGACCTCCAGTTTTATTATGTCACATAGGTGCAAAAAGGAAGGAAACAGTGATAGAAAGAATGAGAAGAGCTGGATTCAGTGTAAGAGCTGGATGAAAGTCTTCAGGCCATAGAAAAAATAGCAAACAGCTGGGGAATTGGACAAAAACAAATAAGGATAACATAAAGTGTTTAAAATGTAGAGATCTGTTTTGAATAAAAAAAACAGCAAAGTAGCATATTTTTTTTTTAAGATTTTATTTATTTATTTGACAAAGAGAGAGACAGCGAGAGAGGGAACACAAGCAGGGGGAGTGGGAGAGGGAGAAGCAGGCCTCCCGCCGAGCAGGGAGCCAATGCAGGGCTCGATCCCAGGACCCTGGGATCATGACCCGAGCCGAAGGCAGACGCTTTATTAAAGACTGAGCCACCCAGGCACCCAAAGTAGCATTTAAATCAGTATATTTCATGCTCCACTGCATGGTATTTCTATCCAAGATCCTATTTGTGCATTGTTTTTTGTCATTGTTTTTTAGAGAGGAAGAGAGAGAATCTTAAGCAGGCTCCACACCCAATGCAGAGCCGGACCTGTAGCCTGATCTCGTGACCCTGAGATCATGACCTGAGATGAAATCAAGAGTCAGGTGCTTAAATGGCTGAGTCACCCAGGCATCCCAGTTTGTGCATTGTTAACCTACATGAACATTTCCTGTGCTTGCACTTCTCTTTGTGAAGGAGTGCTACAGATCGTTTAGTGCAATGTGAGCAAGGAAATAGGGAGCTAGACATCATACCACAAGGTGCCATCTCCAAGGTAAGGATGGAGAGGAGATTAATATTGAAATGCACGGAAGAGATGAGAAGACTGGAGCAATACAAAAGAGGTAATGAAATAGGAGGAAAGTAAAAATAGTCTAAGTTCCAAATTTATCTCTTCTATCTCCTCTTATTTTCTGAAAATCCTATAATCTATCGGGGCGTCTGGGTAGCTCAGTCAGTTAAGCGTCTGCCTTTGGCTCAGGTCATGATCCCAGGTTAAGCGTCTGCCTTCGGCTCAGGTCAGAATCCCAGGGTTCTGGGATCAAGCCCCACGTCCTGACTCCCCACTCAGCGGGGAGTCTCATTCTGCCTCTCCCTCTCCTTCTGCCCCTCCCCCTGCTCATGCTCTCTCTCTCTCAAATAAATTAATACAATCTTTAAAAAAATCCTGAAATCTAGCTTCTCTCCATTCTGAAATGATTGTAGGCTTTGGTGACCTGCTAATTTCTCGATATGAAGGCCTTTTCCACAATTATTTTCTTTCTGTTCCACTTTAAAATTAAGTTATATGGACACACCTCTTTTCCCCTAAATTTAAATATTTAAATATTTCACAATGTTAGTAATTATAAAACTAATACATAGTATTTGTAAAAAAAAAATCAAATAATTCAAAGAAAAAATGAAAATCACTCCAAATTCCACAGTTCAGGGCAAAACCCCCACAAACTATTAGATGAACCTGTTTCCTGACATTTTCCTTTTCATAGATATACACTCGTAATTTTATGTAAATGTTCTGTACATACTGTTTTTCTAACCTGCTTTTTTTTTTTTACTCCCCTTCACGGACTTCACCCATTCCATTTATAGTCCTGCATCTATTTCATTGGCTTTTCTTGATAAAATATTTCAGTTGTTTCTACTTTTTACTGAAATGTTTCAGAACATAAAGGAAGAAGGAAATCGGAATTCTTTGGTTGAAGATATCAGGACACTGATGTCAAAACTGACAGAGCACACCAAAGTAAAACCACACGCCCTCCCCTTTTATGAGTGTTGATGTACCTGCAGGATTCCTTTCTTGGTTTTACGTATAGTGGTTGGATCACCAGACTAAAAAAGATGGGTTTTACGTTTGAGAAATATTTTAAACGCTGTTAGAAAAGTTGCTCAAATGTGTATTTCAACTAAAAATGTCACCAGGTTTCCAAAATACTGAGTTTTGTTATGTGTTTTACTCTTCAAAATTCTCATTGCTAGTTTCATTTCTTTGATTACTGATAAGGTGGAATATCCTTTCAAATGTTCGTTGGTCATTTACACTTTTCCTTTCTGAATGCCTATCAGTTCCTTTTCCCTTTTTCCTATCATGGTGTGTGTATTCTTAAATTTATTGTTAATCTATTTATTAAAATTAGAGAAAATAACTCTTCATATATTATGTATGTTGCAAATATTTTTCCTGGCTCCTGAGGTTATTTTCAAACTCATGTATTTCTGCAGGTCAGAAGTTCCTTATTCTTATTTTGTCAAGATCTATTCATCCTTGCTTTTATATTTTTCTTCTTTTTCTTTTTTTCTGTCTCTGTCTCTCTGTCTCTCTGTCTCTCTCTCTGTCTCCCTCACTCTATCCCTCATGCTCAAATGCACGCAATATGCTTGGAAGCTTGGAAGGAACTTCCTCAACAAATACACAATTTTTGACTTATGCATTATCTAATAATTTTGGATTTAATTTTCTACAAACGTTTGATCAGCCTAGAATTTGTTGAGGATGTTTTATTTTTCTAACTGGCTCCTCAGTTACCATTTCACCATCTTTTTTGCATAATTAATCCTTCCCTCCCTCCACCTGACTTCAGATGTCCTATTTATCACACTAAATTCTCATACAGATGGGCTTATTCATGCGTTTATTTCATGACTTTTAGTTTTATGTATAAAATATACACCATGAGTGTGTGGTGTGACGTGTGACTCATATAATCCTTTTTAAAAAAAAAATCAGAAATAAGTGGTGAGTTTTACCAAATACTCCTTGGGGAATCCCTGGGAACAATAATATTTCCCCCTGTGCTCATTATAATCATGGTCTTTTATAGCAATACATTGTCTAATAATAAATCGCCTAGCATTCTTGGAAGGAATCTTTATGATCATGAATTTATGAGACTTTCCATGTTTTCCTGGATTCTCATTGCTAACATTTTATTTAGGATACTTACATGAATATTTGTAAGTGGGGCTGGACTGAAATTTTATTCTTTTTTGTTCTCATTGAAAAATACTGTTTTTGAGTTTTGCCGAATTCATTTAAAACATTATGGAGATTGCTTTCTTTCCTTATGCTCTGGAACAGTTTAAATCACCTAGAAGTTATCTGTGGCTTGGAGATGTTAAGGAAAGTTATTCTATAACTTCCTCCTTTTCTTTTCTTTTTCTTAACTCAAGTTTCATATCTTAGAAATTTGTATGTTTAGACCAGCTTTTCTCACTTATTATAATGTTGGGTATAGGGTATGTTTTCATTTGTTAATATCTTTTCTAATATGATATGACTTTTTCTTATTTTTATTTTAGCTCATAATTTATGTATTTTTTAGCATTTCTAATAAACTACTCTTGGATTTATCATTTTCATTTTTAGCCCTCCTTTTTGGTATGGTTACTTCCCTAGAGTGTTTTTCTTGTATCTATTTTGTTGACCATTTTCTATTTTGGGGCTGAGTACTGATTTATTTTTTCTTATTTAATAATGAAAAGTTTAAGGCTATGGGTTTTCCCGAGCACATCTTTGGATTCATTATATGCATCATTTTAGATTTTAACAATATTTTTTCTTTTTACACTGTGGTTTTGTACTCCTTTTTGACCCAAGAATTATTTAGAAAATACTTCTTAAATTTCCAAGTGTTTGAGTATTCATTTTAATTTCTTGGTTTATTTCAAATTTTATTGTACTATAATAAAATTGATCTCTACTATGTCCATATGTTAGAATTTGTTGACGTTTCCTTTCCTAACTAATATATAGATAATTTATGTAAATGAGAGCAGGAACATTGGCTCTCTTTTTAAATTGCCCAGTAACAGAAAAGTGTTGGCACGTGGTAGATAGTCAAAATTTGTGGAATGGATGAAAGAATTAATTCTTTTTTTAAAAAGATTTTAGGGGCGCCTGGGTGGCTCAGTCGTTAAGCGTCTGCCTTCAGCTCGGGTCGTGATCCCAGGGTCCTGGGATCGAGCCCCACATCGGGCTCCCTGCTCTGCGGGGAGCCTGCTTCTCCCTCTCCCACTCCCCCTGCTTGTGTTCCCCTCTCTCGCTGTCTCTCTCTGTCAAATAAATAAATAAAATCTTTAAAAAAAAAAAAAAAAGATTTTATTTATTTATTTGAGAGAGAGAGAGAGAGAGAAAGTGGCAGAGGGAAAGGGAGAAGCAGGGAGCCCGATGCGGGGCTCAATCTCAGGACCCTGGGATCATGACCTGAGCTGAAAGCAGAAGCTTAACTGGTTGAGCCACCCAGGTGCCCTGAAAGAATTAATTCTGTGCAAAAAGCATAAGACAAATATACTTTCATATAGATTATAATGATAATAAAAATAACTCTGTCCATTTTAATGCCTTTTGTCTTGAATTCAAGTTTGTCTGAATTTAGCATGAGGACATCCTCTTCTGTACATAATGGAATAACATGGATGAGGACTGATCTCCCACATTGTTCAAATAGAAAACCATACAAAAATATGTGAAGCAATAGTTTCTAGACACTGAACGACAAACAACACAGGATAGTGATTTGTAAGAGAAGGAAAACAAGTGAATTTAGACCTATGAGTGCTCCAGCTTATAGCAAGTTTCTGGACAGTGCCAGAAAGAAGACAAACCCAGAGCCCAGCAGTCTTGCTGAGTTGAGAAAACAGAGTTTGCAGTTTATGAAATCCAGGATGAAGAGGATTTTCACAACATATATTCAGGAAGGAGAAAGATGCACAGAAAGAGTCTGGGAGATTTGCCGAAGGGTCCCCTCAAGTGTTTGGCTCTGTGTTGATATGCACCTGGGCATAAGAAAACAGCCCAAGACTTAGGAAAGAACCACTGGAAAGGAATAAGCAGAACAACCCCCAGAGCTCAAACAGGGCCAAATATAGTCTGTGCTCCCACCAGCCAAGTGGAAAGGCCTCCTAATACACAGAGCATTTGTCAGTCCTCATGAAAACATTGCCTCAGTGGTGGGGCCAAATTAGTCCTAGACTAAAGGCTGTCCAGGACCTGCTCTGACAAACCTTAAAAGCAAGATATGAAAGGATCCATGGTTTCCAAGTAACTTACTGAGTCCCAGAAAAAAAGTCCCCACCCCCCAAAAAAGAGAGATTCAGCACAGGAGACAAAAAGGAAACAATATCCAGTATCCAGTCAAAACTTAAGATGAATGCAAAGAGGCAAGAAAACATGCTCCATAATTAGGAGGGGGAAAGTCAATAGAACAGACCCTAAAATAACATAGATAATAAAATTAAATAAAAGCATTAAAACATATTTTTTTTTAATTTCCCATGTGTTCAGGAAGGTAGAGGAAAACATGAACACGATGACAAGAATGAAGGATGTAAAAAAAAATCCAAATCAAAATTCTAGAGATGAAAAATGATACTGTAATTCTAGATTAGGTGCTACTGTGGAGGAAAGATGGGGGAATCTGCAGACAAGGTGATAGAAACTACCAGAATGAAATGGAGGGAAAAAAAGACAACAAAAGTTAGAACTTCAGTTGACTGCATATATAGCCTAACACATGCATAGTTTTAGTCCTGGGGAAAAAAGCGGGGGAACAGAATAAAATATTTGATGAAATAATGGCCAAAATAGTTCCAAATTTGATGAAAACCACAAACCCAAGATTCAAGAAGCTCAGTGGACCCCAGGAAGAAGAATCATGAAGAAAACTAGGTCAAGGCACACCATAAGCAAGTTGTTGAATTTAGCATTCTTCCTACTAGTTTCTTGTTTAATTTTCTTTGGACAATTTTTTTATTTTCAAACTTTCTGAAACACTTATTTTCAGTATCTTCCTTGTGGATTGCATGTCATTTTTATTCTTTGAATAAGAATCATTATCTCTTTAAAGACTGTTTCATTTGTAATTATTACTAAACAGTCCTATTTGGTTTTCCATCATCTTACTTTTGTTTCTTTTGTTTTCTATAGTTTGCTATGGAATCTGTGTTTTGTTTTTCTATACCCCTGTGACTGTGTCATTGACATCCTCAACTATTACCCCAAATCCACCCACATTACCCTAGTCATCTGCAAGATACAGACTCTAACATTTTCCATTAGAGGTTGCCTTTACAAACTTAAGTACATCTCTCCATTTATAAACTTGAGAGTAATGATACATTTATTGGTTTTTACCATGAAAGATAAAGAAATTAAAGCAATTTTATTACCTTGCACTCACCAGTAATCATTTGCGTGGTCCCTTAGCTTGCCCATTTGTGAATTCCTTATTTTAATGCATTTTGTGTGTGTGTGGCTAGAATACACCTTCAAATGAATTTTTTTAGACCAGAAACATATGGGCTTTTTGAATTATTATTTGAGTCTATTTTCCTAAGCTTTGACATATGAAAAACTTGATTAAATATTTAATTCTTGGTTCACAATTTTATATTCAATACTTGTTAATAACAATGTTCTGTTGCTTTCTTTTATCTAAAATTGCTAACGAGAAGTCTAATGTAAACATATTTGTTTACCTGCATAATGAATAATCTTTTTAAGTAACGAAGATCAATAATTTACCAGGATAACCTCTCCCTCTTTTTCTATCTCCCTTTTTGTCTCTGCCGTTATCTCTTCTCTTTCTCTCTCTTTCATGGGCAATGAGACTTTCTGAATTATAGGATCATGCCATTTCATTAAAGTATTTTTATTCTAATATTTCTTTAAATATTTTTTTCTGTTCTGTTTTTCAGAAAATCAACTATCCATATATTGGATTCTAGTATCTTTAAAAAATTTTTTTTAATATTTATTTATTTATTTTAGAGAGAGACAGAGTGAGCAGGGGGAGGGACAGAGGGAGAGGGAGAAAAGCAGACTCTCCAGTGAGCGGGGAGCCTGACAAGAGGTTAGATCTCTTGGGTCTGAGATCATGACCCAAGCAGATGTCAAGAGTCAGACGCTTAACTGACTGAGCCACCCAGATGCTCCAGTTTTAGTATCTATTTTCCATTCTCATTAAAAAAATTTTTCCTTGGAAGTTTTAAGATTAAGTTCTCAGGTTTGTTACTGATTCTATGTTTTAGATTGCTAATATGCATTCTGGTTTAAAATTTATTCTCATATTTTGTAACAACATTGATTTTCTGCATTCTTAGTACTGTTATTTTTGTTAATATATCAATTAATCACTTTATATCAAAATTTTTTATAGTTTGTATCAAAAAATTCCACATTTTCTTTAATTTTCTTTCTTTTTTTTAAGAGAGATGGGGGGAGGGGCAGCAGGAGAGGGAGAGAGAATCTTCAGCAGGCTCCATGCCCAGTGTGGAGCCCAAAATGGGGCTCGATCCCATGACCCTGAAATCATGACTGGAGCTGAAATCAAGAGTCAGACGCTTAACCGACTGAGCCACCCAGGCACCCTTTTAATTTTCTTGATAATGCAAAACTGTTATTGTCTAAAAATGTCTCTCATCTTAGGGAATACTATATTGATTTTAGGTGCTTTTTTTTTTTTTTTGCTCTAACAGATTTCCTGTCATACTTTCAGTCTCTCTGCCGTCAGCAGTAACAGTACCAGTTACCACTATACGTATTGCTATACTACTCTGCTTACCACTGCCATGACCATTGCCAAGACTACTTCTTCCAACACCACCACCTGAAGTTCATCCTTTCTCATTATTGCTCTTTTCTAGGCCCTGTAGCCCTCAAAATACTATCAGGATACTAAATCCAATTCAGAAGATTGAAGAAATGTTCGTGTAAGTAGACCTGACAGAGACCAACAACAGTGGGGAAATCTTACCACTCCATAGGCCTGAAGAGGTAAGAGGAGAAAATAGTGTTACTAGAGAACCACACGGGGGGACCAAAGGGAGAATATGCAGCAGAGTCATGTGCCCAACACCTTAAATATATTATGTCTTTTAACCCCCACAGTGATATAGGTGTTACTCTTACCTGAATTTTATCTATAAGGATACAGAGCATTATATAACTTGTTCAGAGACACAAAGCTAAAAAGTTGCCAGTCCCAGACTCTTAACCATCTCTGACTTCAATGTCCAGACTCCTACCTTCTGCAATAATAATTTTTTTCTCAAATCCTAATTGAGGGGCGCCTGGGTGGCTCAGTCGTTAAGCATCTGCCTTCGGCTCAGGTCATGATCCCAGGGTCCTGGGATCGAGCCCCGCATCGGGCTCCCTGCTCCGCAGGAAGCCTCCTTCTCCCTCTCCCACTCCTCCTGCTTGTGTTCCCTCTCTCTCTGTGTCTGTCTGTCAAATAAATAAAATCTTTAAAAAAAAAAAAAATCCTAATTGAGCCCCTTCTATAGCAGGTACCGCTAGAGGTATTGACCAAGAATAATGAACAAAACCAACGTGATTCTTTCTCTCATACAATTTCCTTACCTTTGACTAGGGGAAGATCTACATGTTCTGCTCTTTTCCCTAAAATAGTGTGGGAGACATCTCCTTGACTCCCTTCAGACCTTCCTCTTCATGAACAACATGGAAGTCTGAGTGTTACTGGCCTACGTTCATTCATTTTCCTGAGGACTAAAGGAAGGGAGGTAGGGACTTGGGCAGAAGAGATTTCTCCTGCTGGACTCAGACAGAAGCTGCTGTTTCTTTCAAAATTGTTGGAACTCAGGCTCCACATCCAGTTAGCCTGGTTGAGGGCCCAACTGGTACCACAACAGCACATACAGTGTTGCTGGGAAATGGTTTGTTCTCCTGCTTCAGTGTGTTCAGTCAACCAGTGTGATGAAAAGGCAACCAGACTGACACTCTATGCTTCTGACTTTAGGTACTTGAGTATTTGGTCATTTGTTGTCTGAAGTTTGTTTCACAATAGACCTGCTTCTAAATCTTAGTCCACCCAAGTAAGAAGCTGCTTAGCTTAGAGATTTTTCTTCAATTCTGGCTGAGCTGCAATTGAAGAATTGGCTCAAGACAAAATAATTCTGTTCATTTCCACAGTTTCTTCTCCTCTCTAGCTGGAGGATATTATTGGGGGCTTTCATATTTGTTTGTTGGCTTATTTCTGTAACACCTTAATTTCTGCAACACTTGCTGCACTGTGTTGTGAAACTATATATTAGATTGAACTTGTGTCTTGATATTAATTGTTGGATTTGTAGTATGAGGTTAAGACCTTTATAAAGGTCAATATAGATCATTTTTGTTCCTCATTTTTTTTTTAGTTCTTTTGGTTAGCTTTACTGGTATGAGGGAGGAGAACTCCTGTAAATGTGCCCTTTGCCTACAAATTTCCCATACATGTTCAAAAAAATACCTGTTTCAGAGAGAATTTGGCTACAGCAAATAAAAGAAGAAGAGCAAGATCAAGTTCCCCTAATAGGTGACTAAATGAAGAAGAAAATAAGGAAGTTAGGTAAAAGAGTTATTTTAAAGTGAGTGGGTTCAGATTTTCTTTTCTTAAATTTGAGATGAAAATAGGATGTTAAAACAGAAACCTCCTGCGTAGAGCTGCAAACATGGCCTTGCACTCAAACTCCCATGGCGGCTTCAGTGAGAAATGGGATAAATAGAGTACATTGAGGGAGGAGTAGAAACCTTGGGAGACAATTACAGAGGAGGAAGAGGAGCTGGATTTAGCAGAGGAGACAGAAAGATAACTGATGGAGTGTTGCACAATAGTGTGTTTCCTTTTAAGTCTTTTTTATTGGATTTAATATCAAGAAATCCTTTATCTCGGGTTACAGATATTTCCTGCCATCACTGATGTTTCTTCATTCTCTACTTTGTATGTGCTTTATCTTTCCCAATTAATTTAGACACATTTCCATTATTAAGATAACATATAGATAAGGTAGCAATTCCAAATGGATATCCTTATCAGAACAAACCTAGGTATCGTGCAATAAAACCTCCATCATGAAGTGAATGTTAACAAATCATTTTCATAGGAAATGTCATTTTATTATAGACAAATTCATGCTCAGTGATTATCCCAGGCATCTGACTCCTAAATTAAAAGACATTTTCATGCTATTTTTCATTTGATGTTGAGATACCTTTCATGCTGTTAATTCTCCTCCGGTAGCAATAGTTACAGCCAATGTCTGCTGCTCACAGATGTACTCCCCTACTATCAGACCTCTATTCATTTATTCAACATACCTTGATTAAGCCTCTATAACATCATTTGCTATGTGCTAAAAACTATTCAAAAATAATATCCAAGAGTCTCTGTCTTCAAGGAGATCACTGTTCAGGGATTATTATTAGTCATTAGAATCAATTTTTTAATTGCTTTTTTTAATTAAAGTCTTTTGGTACCTCTAGAACCTATGTACCAATGTAGAAATAATCATCATTTTCAAATGGAATAAAATCTAACTGATTTATTCAAAGAGGAAAAGAAACGTGTATTGAACAATAAAGGAAACGGAACTCTTACCTTTCAAATTGAATGTTTCAGAAGCGATATCTGGCTTGAATGGAGTCATCTTTGAAGAATATTGGCCTTCAGTCAGTATGCTTTTCAATGGTTGAGAATAATTTTCAAAAATTATAATTAATGATTATTAAGTGAGTCAATAATATAGACCCTCCTTTTGTCCAGCATAGTGCTAGATAAGAGAGAATTTTTAAAGTAATTATGACATAAATTGAGAACCGGAAGTAACATATGAAATAAGTTTAAATACACTACACGATACTCGATAGTTTACAAAGCATAACCATGAACACTACCTTATTGGATTATATACTATTCTCTCTTTTGAGCTGGCATAAATACAATAGAGCAGACAATCAGGACTGATATAGTGGGACAGATTAAAATATTACAGAGGACAAGGAAAGGAGAAACCAATGTGGACTGGAGTAGTAGGCAATGTACTGTTCTTTATTTACTTAATCATTTTAAAATCCATTTTCCCAGCTAGGTCCTATGGATGCTTCAATTACTCATTCTTTAACTCAGTTAAATACAAACTTTAACTCAGTTTTGAATAAACAATTAAGAGGGGAGAAGACATTATTAAAGGCAGGTGGATAGGAAACAAAAAAAAAATCCTATAAACATTGCCATTGAAAGGAATACAAAAGACAGGTGAATGTGTGACATTTCTTTTAGAGCCACTTCCTCATTTTTACTAAACCCACTGCCTGGATTCCTTTGTGCACTGAACATGTTGTGAGCCAAGTCTAATTTCTCATGGATGTTGTGTTCTGCTCATAACTCCTGCCAGAAATTTGGAGAATTGTTGTTCAGATCAACCTGGACAACAATTATGTGCTCTGTGCACATGTTTAACTAAACCATGATCAGAAATGACACTTTGCTGCAAAATGGCAAAGTTGAATAGGCTGAGTGAACATTCCTTTGGTTTCTTTAATCTTCTTTGGACCAAACAAAATAACTCAATACACATGCATGCATACACAACTGAAGGGCTTTTAAATGCCTTTTAAATGTTTTTGTGTTTTTGAAATTTTCCCAAGGCAGCTTGAAGAAACCATTGCATTTTAATGGGGATGGGGATAGGTACTAAAACGCCGAGGTGCCCGCGCTCAAAACAAGTCTCCCCCAAACCTCCCCTTATCCTTCTCCTGTCTCTACCTTTCTGTGTTACATCGTGGGCCTCATGGGTGAAGGTCAGAAGAGATCACCATGGGGAAATCAGAGAAAGATAAAGGGAATCTTACCATTTCTCACCTCTTGTGTGTAGAAACACTTTCTACTTCTTCAGTCAAGGGGGCATATGGGTCAGCCTCTGCCCTCGTATTTGAACTTGATCCTAACAAGTGATTGAGACAAGACAAAAAATGGAGTTAGTTTGAGCAGATGCATGTCTTTTTTTTTTTTTAAAGCACATACACAATACCAGGACATTTAAAACTTAAAATTAACATATAAACTGGGCACAATAGTGTCTTATGACACTCTACTTACAAAACACAGAACCAACATAAAATAGCCAGGGAATAAATACAAGATTGTGTGGTAATTAACTGCTAAATTGTGAATTAAAAGCAATAAATAACCAATAATATTATATTTATTTTCTCTCCTATGTAAATAATACTTTTTAAAAACATTTTTATTGGAATAACTATTCTACTCTCAGATTTATCACTATCTTCCAAAATGAAAACCATCCAAATTTCAACATACAGGATTCAGCTGCAACAGCTGTACCACTACAAAAAATAGCAAATACAAACCTAAGATGAACATACTTGGCTAAACAGCATTTTTCTTCATTATTGGCTTTTTTGGTTGTTGTTATTTTGGCTGAATTTGATTTGGACAACTGACATTCAACATCTCAAAATTTCTAACCCCTCTCAGAGTCTCTGAGTGAAAATAGAAAAAATGAGGTAATTCAAAGTCAGTAAAATAGTAAAAGCCAAGAAATTCTGAAGGGAAAATAAAGCCTTTTATAAACCAAGAGAAGGAAAAAGGCAAGTGGGTATAGAGAAACCAACAAGACAAACTTGAAGTAGAAGAAAAAAATAATAAAATGTATCATGTTCTTACAAAAATAAAATAAAATAAAATAATTGGCATAAGGAAATCAAAAGGAAAAGGAGAAATTCTAGAAAAAGATATTCTATGTGGTCAAGAGAGAGTTGCACAGGACACAGAAGACGTGGGTTTCAGCCTCACCCATTGCTAACTGGTTCTGTGACTTTTGGCAGGATATTGCCTCTTCCTGGGTTTCACTTCCAACTCTGTAAAATCACTTTGCCTCAGAAGTGTCAGATCACTTCCGTTTCTCAAATTCCTTGAGAGGAGACATTTTTGCCTCTCTTTGTTTCTTCTTTTGCTATTGTTTACTACCAAAAACTTAAAAATAATGAACTTGCTACATTAGACTAACTGAAATAGCAAAGTACTAATTTAATACTGCCTGTTTTGACACATGAAAAGATACTCAACATCACTCATCATCAGGGAAATGCGAATCAAATCTACAATGAGGTATCACCTCACACCTGTCAGAATGGCTAAAATATAAAACATAAGAAGCAGTAAGTGTTGGTGAGGATGTGCAGAAAAAGGAATCCTCATGAACTGTTGGTGGGAATGCAAACTGGTGCAGCTACTATGGAAAACGGTGTGGAGTTTCCTCAAAAAATTAAAAAAGAATTACCCTATGATCCAGTAATTCCACTACTGGTATTTACCCAAAGAATACAAAAATACTAATTCAAAAAGATATAAGTACCCCTATGTTTATTGCAGCATTATTCACAATAGCCAAAGCATGGAAGCGACCCCAGTGTCCCATCGATAGATGAATGGATAAAGAAGTGGTATTTATACACAATGGAATGTTACTCAGCCATAAAAAAAGAAAAACTTGCCATTTGCAGCAACATGGATAGATCTAGAAGGTATAATGCTAAGTAAAATCAGTCAGAGAAAGACAAATACCGTATGATTTCATATATGTGTGGGATTTAAGAAACAAAACACATGAACAAGGAAAAAAGAGACAAATAATAATAATAATAAAAAAAGCAGACTCTTAACTATAGTGGACAAACTGGTGGTTACCAGAGGGGAAATGGGTGGGAGGATAGGTGAAATAGTTGAATGGGGATTAAGAGTACACTTATCATGATGAGCACTGAGAAATATATATAATTGTTGAATCACTATATTATATACCTGAAACTAGTATACAACTATATGTTAGCTATACTGAAAATTTTAAAAACTCAAAATAAAAAAAATACTGCCTATTTTCAGGATTAAAATAGTTAACAAGTAGGGTGAGTAAATGAGCCCCTGTTTCAACTATTCACAACCTCCCTGAGTGTATATAGGGTACTGATACACTAAGAATCTCTGATTGGCATGGTATCCCAGAAATATTAAATATTTCTTTAATGCTCTGTGTCTAAAATGAAGGCAAGAAAAGAGAAGGAGATTAATTTGTCTGTGATGACCAAAGATCAAATACAGACTGAGGGTTGTGCTTATATAAGGACAAAAGAAATTATCAGGTATCTCTATGGATTGTAAATGTATTACTTCTACTTTCCTTTCAAGTATTGCATTTAGTTTTACCATTTTGATTATAATTCATGACCAAAATGAGAAAATCCCTACTAGAGTGCCTGTTACATGATAAGTGTTCAATAAATATTAGCTTATTAACTTGAAATTGTGTTTGTATTTCACAGCTTTTATTTTTCAAGTGAAAAGATGATTTAGCAAAGGCACATTCATGCATTAGTAGTAAAGGTAGAAACCATTAAGATAACAAGGGAACAGGATTAGGAAAAGGAAGGAGACATGGATTTATAAATTATTTTTTATTTTTCTTCCAAATTTTTATTTAAATTCTAGTTTATAAATTATTATTAAAAGGAATTTTTGCCATGATTTGTTCTACTCCCCACTCTGTCAATAATTAATGTCTACACACACACACACACACACACACACTTTAGAAATTCATGTCCACAGCAGGAAGGAATAATTTTAAAAATTAATGAATTAGAGTTTGATTTATCACAAAAGGAAATCTTTTTTGATACTACAGTCTCTATCAGCATATGTAAAAAAAGTTTGTTATATGTTTTTGTTTAAAGGGTCATTTTCCACCCCCATTACATTCAGAGCTTCTTTGTGAACAAAAAGCAGGTGTCTGACAAGATCTATCTATAAAAATAATAACAGAATACATGAAGCCCCTTCAATGTATAGAAGTTTCTTCCATCATGAGGGAGGAGTTGGTAGAGTGAGAATCACAACTTGGGAGAAAAGTCTTGCTCTGACTGGAAAAAGAGGATCATGACAGTTTAGGATGATTGAGAAAAATTAAGTGTCCTGATCTTTATTCATGAATTTTAGTCACAAAAAATGAAGATGTGGAACCACTAAGGCAGGAAAACATGATTCAAAATCATCCCTTAGATTAATAGACAGAATAACAAAAAGCCACTTCTGCCTTTAAAATAGTTCCAAGAAGGATTGAACAGCTAGAGCAATTTAGAGACAGGAGCACTGAGAAGGCATTCAGCTTTATCTCACTGATGCATCTAGTTTAGAGAAAGAGAGGCTATTAAACCCAAAAGTGCTTAAAATATTAATACATCAAACTGCCAGGCAACTATAAACACATCAAGTTCTAATGCTTTGCAGTACTAAAAGCAAATACATGAAAGAAAGATGGAGATCAATATTAAAGAAGAATGAGGGAGAATGAAGAATGAAGGAGTAATCAGTGATTGACACAGTTGAGGATGGTTATGAGAAAAGAGCCACATATTACTCTTCTTGATATTTCTTTAAATATTACTATAAAGTTTACTCATTTGGTTCATAGCTGAGAGTCTTGTATGTGGCAGGCACTGTGTTGGGTAATAGGAAAATATTGGATGACTTGAAGTTTCCTATCCAAATGGAGTTCAACTTTTGTTGATTTAAAAAAGAAAACAAAGAGAAATGAGTCATTAAAGTACTGAGTTATGGCGGTTGCACACACCCAAGGTTGGTATACAGTGCAGCGGAAACACAGGCAGGAACCCCCACACTGTGTGGGAAGGGTGGAGAAGGCATCTCAAGTGGGCGAAATCTGAGATAGTCCTTGAAAGATGAGAAGTTTTCTAGGCAGAGAGGGAAGAGAGGATATTCCAGACAGAATAAACAGTGTGAACAGTCAGGCTTAACTATCCCCCCATGTGATGGAGGAAGGAAAATTACCACTGAGGAAAGGCGGAGGACCTATCAAGAGCACTGGGGGAGGAGACCCCAGCCTGGTGGCAGTGCTGCTTCCTCAGCCAGAATTGCAGGCACAGTAAGGATAAGGAAATAAAAGTTATTCCAGAACCAGGTGGGCAGTGCAAAATCAATAAAGTGAAAGCAATTCCTGCACTATATGAAATATTGACTGAACCTAGATCCAGATTGATTTAAAAATGCACGAAACAAGAAATTATTTTATAGCAAACACTAAGGACTAATGAAAATATAGATGCTTAGTCCAGAGAAATAAATGTGGCAATAAACATGGAAAAGGGTCCAAATTAGCAATGTGCCACTTGTTTTCCTTTGCCCCAAATACTATTCAAATAGGTACATTGTGTAGATGTTATCATATTCTTCCCATCCTTCACAACATGTATGTGTACACATGTGTACACACAGAAGGGATAATGCAGATAATGCAGAACTACTTGGGACCCACTGAAGGACATCAAGGAATCTATTTAGCTGGTAAAACTTACATGACGTCTCTCTGGTTTCTATTTCCAAAGGAAAAACATTGCACCACACTCACAAACTACATGTGTTTTCTCCATCAGTAAATACATGTCATATGTCAAAATAAACTGGCCAAGAAAGTGTAAATAAATGATTCAGTACAACCCCATTACCAGTACTGGAAAAAACAGAGTATAAAATGCAGAGTACAACTCCTACAGACTGTGAGTCAGGAACACCGTGTTTTCACATAATGGGTGGTACGTGCTGTAATGAGAAACAGAGGGGGGGTGGGGGGGCAGTGCAGAGAAAGCTGTAACATCGCTGGGTGCCATGGTACCCTGTGGACTCAGACTCCCCATAACATAGCGAGATGCCCTGCCTTGGGCTCTGTCTCCTCCAAATGGAATTATAATGCTCCTCAAAGGAAAAAAACAGCTTAATATTCACCTTTTTACCTCAATACCCAACACAACTTAGACACCAAACAAATCCATTAGACTGAATCAACTTATAGAACCAATAGGAGAGTCAAGAACTGTGATAAATAAGGTCACTTATTTAAGCATCACTGTTCACCATGTCTGAGAAATGATTAAATGGCTCCAAACAAGTGAGACACTGTGGTCGTTCATGGGAAGCCCAGACAAGAAAGAAGAGCAGAGAAGAGAACGAAGAGTAAGTGTTGTCAGTTACAAGGGCGGGAGCTCTGTTGGGGAAAGGGCCTTTGCTTCAGGCATGGTAGACAAGAAAATACCATTCACTCCACTGACCAAGTTTCTAGGCACACGTTACATTACATTCTGGATATATCTTTGTGAACACTGACTTTATTAGGTCACGGGAGTTGTCATCAGATAACACAGCTCTTGGCACATCATCAATATCACAAAAATTATTGAATACATATGTTTGAGTTTTTCCTCTCAAACTGGCTATTATTAACCGTAGTCTACCATTAACTGTAGCTGGAAACTGGCCACACGTCATCCTCGACTGAGCTCAAGCCAGGGCAATAAAAACACTGCCAATACGTTAGCAACAACCACTGCCAACATTCTGATAGTGCCAGGCCCCGTTCTATGTTTTTCATGTGCATTAACTCCTTTGGCCCCCAATACTAATCCTATGGATCACTATGATTATTGTCCTAATTTTGTAGAAGATGAAACTGAGGCATAGAGCAATAGGAGTGAGGGAGATGGTGAGACAAAGGTAATGGTTCCTCCTGCCCCAGACTCTCACTGAGGAAGAGCTGACTGCTAATTACCTAGTCATGGGGAGAATGGATTCATTATTAGTTAGAGGTCACGCATCTATGAGGAGATGGCCAAGAGTGGAGGGTGTAACAAAGAAAGTGTGCCAGATGCAGGAGCTGGTCATCCTCCTGGCATGCAGTGAGAAAAATCAGAAACAACGCTGGGTTTTTCATGTGTCAGAAAGACCTGATGTCAGAAAGACAGTAGCAATGTAGGAAAGTCACAATTCTATATAGAGAAGTCAGGCTTAACTATTCCCCCGTGTGACGGAGGAAGGAAAATTACCAATATCTTGTCAAGGTGACAGCTCCTCAATTCTGGGGTGCGCTGGAATGCATTGGCAACTCGCAGGGACAGAACTAGACTAAGCAAAGGCTGACTGACACAAGGTAGATCTAACCTTTTTCAAGTCATGCATTTAATGCCCTTTGGAGTTTGAGAGCTCCTGGTTACTCAGGCTCGGACATTTATGCGGTGAAATTTCTAATACATCATTGAAATTCAGGTCAACTTTTCAAGTGGCGTATGAGATCACCCAGTTCAATTCGAACATCTACCCTCTACCATGAACACCTGCTCAAGTCAATGAATTCTCTTTATCTCCTGAAAAGAGCAAAAGTAATTAAGCATTACAGTTTTATTGATCTAATAAGTAACACATCTAATAAATAAGTGAAGTTTGTGGCAGGGTCAGGGGACTCCTCCAGCCCGGTAATTAACCAAAATTTAATTTTCTAAGGAGGTGATGCTACAGGGGAAGATGAGGCTTTAACCTTCTAGGTTACCTGGAACCCATAAGTCTTCGGAAGCTCTAAGCAGTGGTTTCTGTGCATGTGTTTTTTTAATGGAAAGAATATCCTTAGCTTTTGCTTAGTTGAAGCAGTCAGGGATGTAGAAAAGATTGAGTAGTACAGGCATAAAGGTAATAGATTAGAATTAAGAAAATTTCCATAACTTAATCTACTGAACTTTCCACACTGAACCAAAGGACTACCCAAAATTCTTTTCACCAGAGAGAGGTTAGCTGATCATTAGTACTTGTGCTCTTTCCGTAGAAAACAGACATTTGTATTCTAGCAAATGCAAATACAGTATGCATATGATGCAGTACACATCATAATAACCAGATGAAAGCCTGGCCTTGTCATCAGATCCCGAAGTTCAAATCCCAGACCCACTTCTTGCTGGCTGTATAAACTAGGAGAAGTTACCTAACATCTCTCTTGCTCAGGGTTCTCATCAGTGAAATGACTGCAAGTAACAATACACCTACCTTCTGAATGGTATTTTCTTGTCTACCATGCCTGAATACCTTGAATTACGTTTACAAGGCCCTTATCAAAGCACCTGGCACTTAAGAAATTTAAGCTACGTGGTTATGATTATAGAGTTGTGAGGAAATGTTATATTTAAAAAAATAATTTCCCTCAATTTGCAAGGATTTTTTTTCAGAGATTCACGATGGCTCAGCTGCCAGTCTTGAAGGACCAGGTCTCCATCTGCATTTACTGTATTGTCCTTTTGATTATTTTGTTAGGTACCAAGAAATCCATCAGTTAAAAGCTGCTTTTGTTTTCCAATGATGACATTTTGCCAGTTTTTTGACAAGTTTCCTCAAATATGAGATGTAACTTAATTTTAAGTAAAACTTGAAACTCTTGGCATCTACACTCCCTTATACTTAGCAAAATAAAACTTCCTATTCTTAAGACAAAAGGCTCAAAGAGTTCTTTCCAGTTTTTACAAAATAACATGTGTGTGCATAAGGAATTTTTGGTAATCCAAAAATATATAATTAAATTTTCCTTAAAGTATGTATTTTTTTTTTTAGCTCCTTTGTTTTTGATTAGAGGAGAAACATCTCCTAAACATTGAGTTAGTTCTCTGAATTTTTAAGGGTCAGATGCTTCAAGAAAAAAAAAATTAAAACATTTAACCAAAATTGGGTTTTTTTTGAAAGTGGATTATGGTGTGTCTTATGGATTTACTTACGGAGAAGGGTAAGAGAGTGTATTTGTGTGATGGGTTTGTTCATTCCTTGAGAGTCCACAAGCAGCTTGCCTTAAAATTACTGTCCACAGAGACACAAAAAAGAAGACCATGTGAAAATGGACAGATTGAAATCACAAAATACACACACACACACACACACACACACACAGATCTAGAATATACACCCACCCTTTCTAACTTTATTGTCATGATCAAAATCCAAGCCCTTTTTATCTTCTGTTGCCTCTCCTACTGCAATAGCTTCCTACTCCCTACTTCTTTTTCTTCTTTCTTCTGACAGTTACAGCTGCACCTGCCTTAAGAGCATCACATCTTAGACTATTGCTTAATAAATACCAGCTTAAAAGCCAATCTCTCCTCACATTCTGGAGCCAGCACACCGCTCCATTTTCCCTTCTCAATCTTACAGAAAACGCTCCTACTGCATTCCAGTCATGTGGCTTGAATGAGAACCATCCTGCTGTAATGGATTTTGCCCTCGCCAGGATCTTAAGTCAAGTTTTAGTTGTGTTGTCTACACTTTGCAGCCGAAAGAGTGTCTGTTATATAGCCTAACTGCAATTAGAATAAAAACATTCGGTTTAAAGTTCAGCTCAATGCTGTCTTATCCAGAAGATGTCCCTGAGCCTCTCAGCTATATGTAAGTAGTCTGCTCAGGTGTAATAGTTTATTTACCTCTCTCTTGTGGCACTCTCCAATTTCTTTCTAAGCTCTATAATAATATTAGGATGTATGTATAACTTCCTCCCTGGCTAAGCTCTTTGGAGAGTCTACAATAAATACCTGATAATGTTTGTTGAATAAGTGAATGACCGGATGGATGAGGAAAATAATCTTTGCAAAGGATTCTCTGAGCCTTCATGCTTTTTATCCAGATGTTTGGCATCACAGGGACACTTCGGAAAAGGAAATAAATTGGTAATAAATGATGTTTTCTCTGAGGTTCCATTCAAATCATTATGAACCAGTCACATCACCACAATGTTCTAGCTGCATGTTTGTGCTTCCTCAACTTTCACAGCCAAACACCTGCAGTTAACCAACCACACAGACCAGGGTATTTTTAACATGACTCAAACTGATATGGGAAGTTAACAACCTCTCAATGTCCAGCTGAAAACCAAACTGAACATCAGTATTTTCAGAGACTTCTTTAAAAACATGTGAAAGCCAGAGATTTTTCTCCTCTCATTAAGCAACGCCCTGGCCCGAGTATGCCGACCGCCTCTCTTCCAGTGGAACCACAACATGGACGTCTCTATTGTGAATACACAGAAAGGGTCAGGAAGTCCTAGAAGTTTCTACTTTCAAATGCTGTACATTTAGGTGTTTGACCTATTATTGTGCCAGACAACCGGATTGAAAGAAAATGCGACTGATCCTTCGCTTTCACAGTCTCTCTCACAGACCCTCCTTTCATTTCAATCAATGGACTTCAAGTGCGAAATGCTACTAAAATTCTTTTTCCCTTTAGAGCAGCAGTAATACCAGCTCTACCACTACCTATCACTTTTAAACTAGGCTCCATGGCTTTCAAGATCCAGGTCAAATCTGTGCTCAAGGCACCAAAAATAGTTCCTCTAATGACTTTATGCTTTAGGACACTCTAAGCCAGCCTTACATTCTTCAAGATTACCTCTGTAAGATCAATAATACATGGCCAAATTTTTATCCCCTGTAACTAACACTATTTTATAAGGTTTACAGTTTGGTTTTTATTTTGTTTTGTTTTTCAGTTTTTTGTTTGTTTTTTTTTGCAAGTAGACAAGATAGTATTTCATTTCGTATTTTGGATATCTTAAGAAAATGACAGTAAGAGATTCATCATTTATATTGTACATTGTGAATTGATGAATACGTTTTAAATTTAGTGGGATTATTAATGACCACATAGTAAAAGGAAAAAATTATTTTGATCTGGGAAAAATATATATACATTTCCCTACTGAGCAAAACTCAAAACCATGTAACATACTGCTGATAAGAGGTTTGCATATAAGCATAACCAATATCAAAATCTCACTTTAAAAGTTTTAAATACCTGCTCTATGCATAACATCTCATTAGATTTTAAGCAGCATCATATGGTTGACTTTCGTTTTCTCAGAGGCTAGTTGCATATTGGAGACAGGTGGTATACAAATAACCATCATGGTGTATCCTCAAGGAGTTCCTTTAGACATATTTCCTTGGGCTGCCCTTAAAACCAGAAGGTAAGTACACTACATTACTTGATCTAGATTATTTTATATATGTATATCTAGATTATTATTCCTTGACTTGTTTCTAAGGCTATGCATACTTAAGGTTGTTGCTTATGAGCCTTGAAATTTTCTATCCCCTAATCTATGGCCTACCAGCCTGATAATGAGATTAAAATTCTCACCATCACTATTATTCTTTTGGGTTATGTTATTATTTTTCACAGCATGGGTAGATCTGCAAACTGGGGAGAAATGGGGGAGGTTACCAGAAACTTAGAATTTATTGGTAGATCTTTAAGCTACCTTCATGGTAAGTTCCTCTCTAACCTTTCACTCAAAAAAATTGCATTACACTTGCTCTTACCCTATATTTCTGGGTTTTTCTGTAATACACGAGTTTTCATTTTTCTCTAATTCTGATATTGTATGCAGCAAATAGATCTTCACCATGTAGGTGAGAGATTCAGGCTACCTCGAACTCTTCTAACCAAATAACAAGGTTACTTTGCCTAGAAATCTTTTGAACTTCTCCCTGGGAACCCACCAGTGCACAACCTGGTGCAGGTTGAGTTTCCTGTGGACTTGGCTCTTTCCAGGTACTTTTGATAATCCCCACACGAAGCACTGTGCTGGGCCAGACAGATATTAGCCAGGCACATGAAAGCCACCATCCCCTGAAACCTGGGCAACAAATAAGCCAAAAATTGGTAATCAGGCCATTGCTGCAATTCAGATTCATGGCACATAATTCAATATGCATTTATCAAAAAAAAAAAAGTATGATATCCAAGACATTGAACAAGGCCCCAAAGAATTTCACACATTGAGATAAGGCAGAATCCCACAGAAACCTAGATGCCATGTCTTTTATTAATTTTTGCCTGTAGGGGAAAGGAGCTGGGAAATGGATATTTGGTTATATTTAATTTTGGTTTTGAGAGATGGGACCCAGGTCTTCCTAGCCTTGAAAGGTAATATAAAAGACTGGCAAAAAAAAAAAAAATTTTTTTTTTGAGGTTATTAGGCATTCATAATAAATTTTAATGATTAGTATTTATTACTACTATTACTTAACATTTAAAACCCCAGTATTCTTTCCACCTGTGGGAATTTGCAAGCTCAGAGAACTAACATGTATTGGGCAGCTAATTCATGTCAAGCACCATACTAGGGATTGGGCATACATCTATGTGCTTGGAGCAGTGCAAAGATGGACCTTGACATTCCAAAATGTTGATAGGAAAACTAGTTCATGTTTTAATGCCTTTGGATTCCCATGAAATAACCTCTAGCTTGTCTGAAGCAAATTCCCAGGACATTAAACATGCTCATCTTCAAACCTAAATGTAAATAGATGAATTCTGAATTGTCAGCTGCTTGAAACTCACTCCATTATCAGTGCTGGGCAGAGCCATGTTGGAAGAAAGGCAAAAGAAAAAAATATGCTTGGGGAAAAAAACAGAAAGAAAAAAGAAAAAAAAGGGCGCCTGGGTGGCTCAGTTGGTTAAGCGACTGCCTTCGGCTCAGGTCATGATCCTGGAGTCCCTGGATCGAGTCCCGCATCGGGCTCCCCGCTCCGCAGGGAGTCTGCTTCTCCCTTTGACCCTCCCCCCTCTCATGTGCTCTCTCTCTCTCATTCTCTCTCTCTCAAATAAATAAATAAAATCTTTAAAAAAAAAAATGAAAAAAATGAAAAAAAAAAGAAAAAAGAAAAAAAATACGTGAGCATCTATATATATTTATCAAAATATCCTCTCATAGTTTAAACCAAGTGGAAAAAGCTAATGGAAGTTCTATAATCAAAATACTGTTCCCACACCGTTGTCAACCCTCATACCCCCAACTGGTAGATGCTTTGAGGGCCTCGCTGCCTGGGAACTACAGGCTGGTTGGAAATAACTGTTCCCATTATACAATAATGCAGGGTGGTAAAACACAAACAGTAGCCCATCTTTATTTAAGATTTCAATGTTGTTCATCATGGATTTTTTTGTTAATTTTTATTTATTTTTAAAACATTATTCTAATTATTGAGTTTTTTCATGACTCCCCTAAATTTTTCTCCAAAGCCAGTGACTCTAATCCCAGCCCAGTCCTGTCCATTATTGTAATTAATCTAAGATTGATTTAAGTTCCAAAGTTTCTTTCCTATCCAGCCTGTTCACTGAACCAAGCCGCTGGTACCTTTCCTGGGCAAGAGTCAAGTGATTAAAAAGTCAGACAGTGGCTGGAAAAGGAATTTTTAAAATGAAGACCAATAACGCCAAACAAAACAACAAAAAGGCAATGTATTAATATTTGAGATTTAACTTTTTTTTCCCTAACAGTTTTTCACTTGTGGCATTGAGAATGGTTTAATCGTACTTGCATTAACATTTAAGAATTTGCTATTTAGTGCGTTATAATTCTTTCATATTTTGAGAGATACTTTTATAACCATTGTATTGTTTAAGCACAGCTGTGTAAATTAGATCCCTAGTGTAGATTTAAAGGAAATCAAATTTTTAAAAGAAAAAGTACTGAACCCTTAAAAAAAAAAAGAATAATAGTTTTTTGTGACTTTTTGTCACTGTACATGCAGAGCCCATGAGTAATACAAGGACCCTGGTTAACCTCACTTCTAGACTGTTCCAAGTGGAAGAGACTACCTCTGGAGTGACTAACTGAGCACATTTTACTCAACTAAGTGGTCTGGATTGATTATGTAGAGATATAGTGAAGGTTTGCCTTTCAGTGAATGTTTCTTAAAAAAAAAAAAGAATGCTGATTATTTACATACATAATAAGCTCACTCAAAGACAGAAAAATTTGTTTCTTCAGTGTTTTTGGTCTAAATCTCAGAGAGAAGGAACTATCCATAATAAACCAACTGGCCGAATGAATTCCTCTAAGTCCTTTAGAGACCAGAGTAAACATTCGAGGTTGTAAAAAAGTAAGACCTGAGTACATCTGCACACCAGTAAATGAACTCAGAAAACTCATTTCATGCATTCGTTTCCTACAGCTAACCAAAAATAAAGTCCTAGAATATAATTTGGGTCTGATTTGTTAGACACTATTAAAGTGTTCTAACGCTGTTTATGATTAAGAGTTCCAAGACTTTTTAAAAATCAACAGTCTGTATTCCTTGAGTTTCTAAATTTCCTTTTTTATTCCAAGATACCATTGCATTTATACACTACATCTTGCCATTCTTCATTAAGGGGCAAATCATTGCTTTTATTTTGTCCCAGGTAGATGGCATGTACACAGTTGACTCTATTCTTCATTGCATTCATCTACATTTAGCTTTCCCATCTTCCCCCTTTCTTTCAGAAAGAAGAGATCCTCTTCCCACCTGAACACACTTCGTGAATCACTTTTTTTTTTTAAAAGATTTTGTTTATTTATTTGACAGAAAGAGAGCACAAGCAGGCAGAGGGAGAGGGAGAAGCAGGCTCTCTGCTTAGCAGGGAGCCCAACGTGGGGCTCGATCCCAGAACCCTGGGATCATGACCTGAGCCAAAGGCAGACGCTTAACCAACTGAGCCACCCAGGCGCCCTTCGTGAATCACTTTTAATTTTGAAACTCTGAGGAAATATTTCAGGAATGTCTTCATAACTTTTGTTTCCTGATGAACTTGTCACTATTGTCAGAGTTAGACCTTATTTGAACCCCAACTCCAACACAGACAAACCAAGTGACCCTCATTTAGGCAAATTATGTTACCCTCTGACCTCCTTTCTCATCAGCTTCATGTGGATAGTAGTGCTGACCTCCAAGCAGAATTGTAGGGAGTAAAGCAATAACATATCTAAAGTGCCTACTACCTATTACAAGCTATTTCAAACAGTTCAACTCAACAGACTCTGCCTTCCATCCTTTCCTAGTCAGGCAGGGACTTACTGGGATGAAATGCAATGTATCTCCTGCAAAGTCCATGGAAAACAACATGGACTGTAAGCATAGGATACTAACCTCCGTGCCCATCTAATGTGGTTGGGTTTTGCTTTTGTTAGTTCGGGTAAAAAATCAGTCAAAAGCTGGCCTTGCCCTATCTTTTACAGAACTTTCCTAGAGGGATATAGTAAAATGATTTTCTTTCCACTTCTTTGGTGATTTTCCAGTTCCCTAAGGGTCATATTTGCTGAAGTATGCAGTAATTTTTTTTGAAATCTCCCCCCCCCCCAGGAAAGCTTAAGATGAAATCTTAATTTCTTAAACACTGAGTGTTTTGTTAAATTCCCATCACAAGTTTTCATGACCTGTGATAAGAAAGACTTTTAGAGAAGACCACAGAGACCCCAGGACACTGCTGCTTACAGATAGATATTACTGTTTCTGGAAGGCATTGAATAAAAAGTGCTAAATTGTTCACTTCAAACATTGCCTTGGTTTCTACATCAAATAACAAAGATTTCTGAAAAAGTTTTATGTTTTTATTCCAACCACTAGACAGACTTTTTTGCTTTCTTCAACAAAAGCTAACTTTCTTTTCCTTTACTTATTCCCAGTGGGGCAAACCCTCATTCTATGCCTAAAAACCCATCAGTTCCCTGCCTCAGGGCAAAGCACCATTTGATGTGAATGGGAGCTCAAATGTGGCCCAAAATGTGGGGACAAGACACAGAGATGAGACTGTAAACCAGACCATGAAAGTTAATATTCATAACCTCAGACTTCCTTCCCATGATTTTCAAGTAAGAGAATGAAAATATATCCACATTAAAGAAAAAAAACCTCTTGTTATTCTTGCTAGCTTTATCATTAAGTTATTTGGAAAGATAGTTAGCAGAGAGGAGGGGGAAAACTACAGAAACTTGAACTAGAATTACACGTCCAATCCTGGTTTTCTCTGAAGGATTTAGTCTAGCATTTCCCACATGTTTTGTTTTCACAAATTTTTCAATGCATCACCAGGTTTAACCACTGTGTATATCATATTTTTTCTGCGCCAAAACATTATATGACACTCTAAAAATCAGCTTTTCTGAATTAAAGTGAAATTAACTCAGACAATCAATGAAACATTATAAGTTACACTGATTCTTATAAATGTCCTTTAATCACAGGTAATCACAGGTAATCTTGGTTAAATCCCCATTCTTCTTGTACTTAAGTCTCAAAAGTGATAATTATTGTTTAATTATCAAAGATTTGTGCCCACATTGTTTATATTTTATTTAAGCTTTCAATGGGAAAAACTGAGGGGAATTATTATGATTTCCCTTTCAACATCTCAAAATGAAAAATTTTCTGTGACCATCTAGAGACGATTTCTCGCTACCCAAAATGATAACAATGGATACTTCTAGATCAGTATGGATGATTTTCCCTTTCTCTCTTTCTTTATACTTTTTTTCTCTATATTTTCTAAATTTTCTACAATAAGCATGTTCTGTTTTAGTAATAAGTAAAAAGTATTTTGATCAAATGCAGTATAAGCTAACTTTCTCCAAGGACAAAGCTGCCCACTGTTTTGTGGAGAAGATATGTTTTGAACAAGATTCTGAAGGGAAGTAGTGTTGCTTGGCAGAGAAGAGAAGAGGAGCAATGCTTCAAGAGTAATGACAGATAAAGATTATTTCACAGAAAATATCATCTGGTGGCCAACCTTGAAGCACATGTGAAAGTGCTTAGAACTTATGGAAATTTGTATTCAACTGTAATTTTCCTAGTGAGAATTGTGCAAAAGCAAATTTGTATTTTGTAATGACAATTCCTATAGCAATATTTGCACAAGCTACAAACTTTGCTAATATATTCTCTTTGATTTATTTGATTGATTACTTCTCTGTCCAGTTCATTGGCTTTCAAACATCTCTATTCATAACCCACTGAAAAATACATTCTCTATGACAACCCAGGATGCACGTATACACATTCACATTGTTACCTAGCTCTAATTCAATACCTGTCTGTATGAAATTGTTCAACTGCTATACCTATCCTTGCAACACTTCTCTTCTGTTCTCTTTTATTCTATTATATTCCATTCCATTTAAAAATACTGGCCATGTCCTACTAAATTAATTCTATGATGTACTTGTGGATAGAGGTCCAGAGCTTAAAAAACACTAGCTTAGTACATTCTTACGTGACAAAGTCCCCCTGCCTGAAAGCAGAAGGATAGCAAATATATTATTGCAGCAGTCCTGGCTTGATTTTAAATGCCCAGGCCCATGGAGATATTAAAGACAAAATAATGTTCTAGAAACAGAATCATTGGGACTTATTTAGGGACATTTCAATGGAGGCAAGAAAGAGAGAGCTAAGATAACTCTAGTGTTACGTACCTAAAGGATCTGAGGCCATTCTTCAGGCAGTGTTGGAAAATACCAGGAATGAGCAATGATTTGAGGGTATGATATGGTCTTTATTTTTTTTTTAATTTTATTTATTTATTTGACAGAGAGAGAGCACAAGCAGGGGGAGAGGCAGAGGGAGAGGAAGAAGCAGGCTTCCCGCTGAGCAGGGAGCCAAAAGCGGGGCTCGATCCCAGGACCCTGGGATCATGACCTGAGCAGAAGGCAGACGCTTAACCAACTGAGCCACCCAGGCGCCCCTATGATATGGCCTTTAACTTTTTACTTCAGACAGAAAATTTTCAATGATTTTTCATTCATTTTAAAATGATCGAACTTCTCAATTTGTCTTTTTCTCCTGTTTTACTTTTTATGACTTTTATGTTCCCCCCCATTAATTTATAACTATTACACAGGAAGTTATTCTGATTTCTACTTCTTTCTTCAGTGAATTTTAAAATGAGCATGGTATTCTGCAAGGACATATGTGCCAGACATTTTGAAGAACAAACTGGTTTACTGAAATCATATTTCTTAAAAAGTTGCATGTGTGCAACTGAAAGGCATATTCCCCACTTGAAAGAGGGAGGAGTTTGACCTAAGATAGGACTTAGTTCAAATCCCAGCTCCTGACACTTAATAGTCTTAAAATCTTGGAGAAGGGCATAGCTTCTTGATTGGTCAGAATGGTTTGAGTGGCACATGATACAATCCCAAATCAACCTGGTTTGAGCAAAAAGGGAAATTGTTGGCTTCCAAGGCTGAGTTATCCTATAAATATTGACTATAGAAATCTACGGCTCCCTCTGTCGGTCCTCCTGTCCTCTCTGTTGGCTTTATTCTCAGTCTCACAAGATCTGTCTTCGAGGTAGGAAAAAAAAGATTCCTAACAGCTCCAAATTCACATTCTATAGCTTAACAACTCCAAGGGGGAAAAGAATTGCTTGCCCATGTGTTCCAGAAAAATGTCCTGAGGTTAATGCTAATTGGTTATAACTTCCCTGAGTTGGGTCATATGCCCATCTCTGAACCAGGTGCTGCAGCAAAAAGGATGCCCTGCCTTCATTAGCTAAGCCTGGAACAGGAATCCCATAGAGCCAGGGAAGGAGCCAACCATCTGAACTACATGGATGGAGAATAAGAGTTATCCAAAGGAAAATTAGGACATACTTTTAAGGAAAAGAGGCAAAAAATAACATGTCCACTTCACTTTTTAAAGCCTAGTTCCCTTATATCTAAAATGTGGATGATAATGCATAAGGTTAGGATGAAGATTAGAAATAGCCAGCAGGTAAAGACCACAGCAAAAGTAGGTACTCAATGAGAGCAGACGACAAATGATAAAGTAAATGAGGTAAGACAAAAACAAGAAGTGAACCTGGGTAAAAGGATAACAGTTTCCTTTTACTATTTCTATTTTATTTTTTAAAATTTGAAATTATTGGGGCGCCTGGGTGGCTCAGTTGGTTAAGGGTCTGCCTTTGGCTCAGGTCATGATCTCGGGGTCCTGGGATCCCGCCGGGCTCCCTGCTCAGCGGGGAGTCTGCTTCTCCCTCTCCCTCTGTCGCTCCCCCTGCTTGTGTTCTCTTGTTCTCTCTCTGTCAAATAAATAAATAAATAAATCCTTAAAAATAAATAAAAATAAATTTTAAAAGATTAAAAATTATTTCAATATAGTGAGTTTTTTATTTTTATTTATTTTTTAATATAATGAGGTTTTTTTTAAAGATTTTATTTATTTATTTGACAGAGAGAGACAACGAGAGAAGGAACACAAGCAGGGGGAGTGGGAGAGGGAGAAACAGGCTTCCCGCTGAGCAGGGAGCCCAATGCAGGGCTCGATCCCAGGACCCATGACCTGAGCTGAAGGCAGACGCTCAATGACAGCCACCCAGACACCCCAATATAATGTTTTTTAAAGAGTAGTTTCTCAAAAACTATTATAACTGTTTCTCCCAAGCCTAGCTCATCAATATTCATGGTTATGAAATCTTTATAAGAGGCTTTGTTTTTGGTCCTCCTAAGTGTGTTAGAATCTTAAACTATTAACAAAAGCAATTTAATACAGATGTTAGGTGCTAGAATATTTAAACAAACAGTTGTGGTTTTTTTTTAATTCACTGAAGCCAGGTGAAGATGGAGATACTGTCACATTCATAATTTGTTATCAATCATCATAAATATTATAAAATACCAATCTGGGGAAATTCTGCTGCTCACCAGAGATACCCAGAGAAATCATTTTTGGAGTGAAATCATTTTCCAAATAAAGTGATTTGGAAAAATGACTTCACTCCAAAAATGAGGCTCTTGGTCTTAGGTGGAGAACCTAATCAACCACACAAGTGATGGGAGAGTAAGTGAGCAAAAAGATCTGGAGGGGACCACCAGGACTTACTTAGGGATTTTTAAAAATTACTTATATTTAAGTTTACGAGGAAGAAAATTTTCTATGAGTCATAAAAAAAGATGATTATAATACTATGTGGAATCTTGATTTGCCCAGGGAGTCAAATTCATGATGTATCACATAATCAGATGTGGTTTGTACTACATGATGTGAAGCACTCTGGAATCCTCCTTCTTGCTGAGGAATAAGTGACTGAATCCTCAGAACGTGGAAGAGGCCGGGTATACAATTCTTGAAAGCATCAGATTCACGGCCTATGTAGAGGAGTCCATTTCCTCATAGTTGAAAGTCAAACCTCAGTTATGGGCACCGGAATATGTGGCCACATTAACAGTGAGATTTGAACAACCTGCATAAAAGTGAAATTCAAAGGGCACCTGGGTGGCTCAAATGGTTAAGCATCTGCCTTTGGCTAAGGTCATGATCCTTGAGTCCCAGGATCGAGCCCCATATCGGACCCCCTCATGCTTTCTGTCTCTCTCTCTCTCAAATAAATAAATAAAATCTTAAAAAAAAAAAAAAAAGGTGGCATTTGGGATGTAATGTCTGTAATCCTAAGATTTACTATCCTAAAAAAATGTGTCTGTTCACTTCTTATACTCTTGAGCTCGCTAAGGGGGAAAAAGGGTAATGTGGAAATGGGCATGAAGAACAGGGAAAAAAACAAAAAAACAGAACAACAAAAGGAAAAGAGGCTAAGCACCAGAGTGAAACCTGACTTACTTTCAATTTTTTTTCCCTTGGGCAATCTGACTGAAAGCTAAGGTTTATGAAAGAAAGTAAGAACTTACATGTCTATGTAAGTATACAGACCAGAAGAGACCATTTTACTTAGATTGGCCCAGCGCCCATTTGATAAGTGGGAAAATTGAGGCTTAAAGATATTGATTGATGTAGCTATGATAATGTGCAAAAGAATGAGGATTCTGAGGTGAGGGAAAGCACTTTTCTGAATTACAAGGAAAAAAAATTTACATGGAGAAACTACATAATTCAGCACAGACACACAGATAAAAAGCAAATGAATCCTTAGATGACCACAAAACCAAAAGTGTTAATTGTTTAAGAATTCTGTGGCTTACCCATTCTTAGTCTGCCTAATTTAGTAGCACACATCAGCAATGGGTTTGTGGGCATTTATTTCCAGATTCCTCCTGAGTGAACACCAGGGCAAATGCGAGGAGTCAGGTAGCAGAAGAGAGTTAATCCTTCTGGAGAAAACCTAAAGTAAGGATTCCCCTTCTAAGTTCCAGAACCTAGACATAAAAGGTTTTTTTGTGTTGCCATGCAGTGTATGTTTGTTGGGTTTTGGTTGTCTGCATTTGTTCCTCTTGATTTGACGACACATTCTCATCCCCTTGAGTATGTTCCCACTTCATTGTTGTGTGTGCTGAGATCATCTATCCAAGAGCCTGTAGTCAAGTGGTAGGCCCATGACTCAAGCTAAACCAATTGGGTTCTCCTTCGAAGGACTTTAAATCATGAGTCAAAATGCAAAGACCTAAAGCCTGGAGAGGTGTTTAATTTTAGGATAGAAGAGACTGCCCACAATTTTCTGCCACCTGGACTCCTCATTCCTGTCTTTCCCTGAATCTCCACCTTCCCTTTAGTTCAGTAGAGCTATGCAATATCATTTTAATTCATGTATTTTCTCTGTAAATCTTAGCCCTCAGGTTACGGCTTAATAGGGGGGCTGCTGTATCTCAAGATCTAGCACATTGCCTGGCATTTAGATGATCTTTTGTAAATATTTTTTGAATGACTGCTGTGATCAAGGTAAATGTTGGTCAATTCTAGGACCAAATTCAGTGGTGGTACCACTGAAGCATATAGAATGATGACTTGCTCTTGGGGTATGTCTAGGGAAGAAAGAATACGATTGAATAAGTCATCCTTTTACCTCCTGCAATGCCTTATGCAGAGTAGGTGCTCAACAAATATTTGACTCAAAAACATGAAATCCTATAAAAATGTGTTTCAGGGAAACTCAAACTGATATAATTTCACTAACCCTTTTTTACAACCTTCTAAGATTTGTCATATTGTACCGAATAAGCCAGGATACACAGGAAAAAACGAGAGCCTGCCAAGTTGGGAGTTTTCATCCCCCTGCACTTCTGCCATGGAGTAGTTTTACCATCCTCTGAGAGCAATAGAGGCAAGTTCTTTCTCATCCAGCTCTAAGGAATAATAAACAGCCTTGGCTTTCTTTGAGTGCCAGAGCCAGTAACAGGAAAAGCTAGAGAAAATTCTCAGGAGGAAATGCTAATTTGACCCCTCTCCACAAAATGTTGACACTTGACCGCTCTGTTTTTTCAGAGTCTGACACCAAGGTGTTATCAGGGTAGAGGAGGTCTTTTTGAGTTATAAACAGGGCTTGGAGCTCTTTGAAGAGAGCCAACATGGGATCTGGGAACTGGAAATGTTTACGGGGTCTATGTAAGATTTGGAGAACTTGTGACAATGTATTTTTTGCCCATAACCTTCTTAGTCTTTGCTTCTGGGCCTAAAATAACATTTTTTTTTCTTTTTTTAAAACCAAAAGTAAGCATTGGAAAAACTGTGTATTTATGGAGAATAGATCAAGAAAGCCTTAAGGGTAGAATATTGCCAACATCTGCCACTTTAAAATAGTGCAAATAGATTAAAATAATGTCCCAAACCCAAGCAACAGCTCTCTGTCAGAATCCTTCCTATTCCACTCAGACTCCTGCATGTCATAAGCATCGACAAGTAGAATACCAAGGTGCCCAAAGTAAGCTTTCAATATTTGGGACACACTTGAGTGTGAATAAAGTCAGCCCCAAGGTTTTGTCATTTGGGACAAGTGACATGTTTGTGCATGTCAATTCTAGGATCAAATGGATGAACAAAAGTCAGAAAAAGAGTTTGAGTACTCAGCTTTCTGGTCACCAACTGGAAAAATTATTTAATCTCCGAGTCTTGGTTTCCTCATCTCTAAAAAGATAATAATTTTTATAAGGTTCTTGTGAAGATTAAATAGAATAATAAACATGAAAACATTCTGTCTACTGTAAGGCAATAGACAGCAGATGATGATGATGATGATGATGATGGTGATAAACAAAAAGCAATAAAGAAAAAGATGTTTACAAATAGGGCAAAGGATTCAAACCACACCAAAATCTCTAGAGAACTCAGCCATCTTTGCTGAAAATCTTTGTTGTGTTTTTTCCTGCCAAAACTGGAGGTTTTCTGCCACTGTTCTATTTTTCTTTAAACAACAGTTCTTTTCATAACTTCTAGGTGAGGGCTTGAAGTTAGAGCACAGGAAATGAGAGTGGTGGATGAGAGAACTTTGAGAAAGTGCTGTGGTTTCACATCACAGTTAGGGTGGTCCCAGGAAACCAGTCCTCTGAACATGATGTCTCTACTGAAAGGAAGGAGAGAAACCAAGGTAGAGCTCTGGGTTCCGGGTAAAATTACAGCCAGCAATGGTTCTGCAGCTTTGTAACTGTCTTCTGATTCTACCAGTTTGGGTCTGTTCCAGAATATTCAGGTGCCGTCTTAGAGCCTTGTCTCAACAAGTGGTGATGACAAGGCCGGTGAGTTTATTATGAGGAAGCTGTTGTAGGGTTAGGCCAAGTAAGTTTCACTGTCCTTTCTAGGTCCACCCCCTCACTCTCCAAGGACACGTTCTGTGGCCTTAGAAATTGCACAACTTCCACGTGTCCTGGATGCTGCCAGTGATCACTCAAAGGGCTTTTACAATAGCTTCTGATGGCCTCTTCTTCCCATTTTCCTTCCTCAGTCCTTCAAGGCTTCTCTCTCTTTGTCCCCTTATGTCTGCTGCTAGGTCTGTAAAAATGCACAACACGTAGTGTGCTGATTTTGATCAGACCCAGTAGCCTCATAAAAGAAAAAGAAAGAAGGAATCAGGAAAACATTTATATATATAATAAAGAACGCTTATAATTTTTCCATTTGCTCTGCTTGATTACTAAAATGAATTCAAAGATTTCGTCAACCAGTCTGTCGGTATGTCAAAAATCATAAAAACAAATGTTCATAGAGTACAAAGCCTTCTACTAAGTGAGGAACATTATCAAAAACAGGCAGTCCCCTTCGTCAAACATTTTAGAATCCCCAAAGGACTTACAAAAATTAAAATTCCCACTGGATTTCAATTTGCAAAGGGTATTTTATAAAACTATGTTGTCCATGTCAATTTTTAAAAATATTTTTCATTAAGACTATAAATTGACAAGCTCAGTGCAGAAAAAAAAAATTGGTTTAAATACAGATAAATATAGAGATCACCCATAGTCTTACCACCAAATTTAACTGCTCAAATAAGTTTGCTCTATTTTTCAGAGTTGTGCCTGTCTTAGGTGTATAATTTTCTAGTCTGTTTTTTCACTTATGAGCATTTCCATTCATCAGAAAACATTTATGTGAAGAGTTTCAATGAATGTTTGTTAAATAAAAAGTAACTGATGGTATATTAGTAAATAAAATAATAAACATTCATTAAAATTCAATTCAAGAAAAAAATTTAATTAATTACATATTTAAATATATATTTTATATGTTAATATATTTAATATATTTTTATTTAATGTATCTCTTTAATATATTTTAATATATATTTAAATACACTGGTATCTTTGATATATATTTTACATATTAAACATATGTATATGTTTAATATGTTTAAAATGTTAGTATATACATGTTTAATATGTATTAAAGGATAAGGGATAGATGCATCTAGAGGTGGTTTTATGCTCTTTTAAATAATTGATGTGGTAAATATTTCTGTGCCTAAGTTTGTCTGCATCTTGGATTATTTCCTTAGGATATATTTCCCAAGTGGAAATATTAGATCAAATCATTAGAACTTTTTTTGTGTGTTATAATTATTTGAGGATCTTGACAGAGGGCACTATAGCAAATCCTAAGCCAATTTCACATCAATCTTCATTGAAGCCATGAAAGAACATGAACCCTTTTTAATAATAGATAATGTATTTAGCATTTTACCTGAGCTCTTCTAAATCCATTATATGGTGGATCTCGTTTAATCCTCCCAACAACCCTGACAGGTAGGCACTATTTAAAACCCAATTTAACAGCATAGGATAGTGAGGCCCAGAGAGTTTAAATAAATGGCCCAAGGTCATAGCTAGGGATGGTCAGGGTCAGCATTCGAACCCAGGCAACCTGACTCCAAGACCTTCATGCTTCACTACTACCAGCCCACTAAAAAGACAGAAATTCTTCAGCTCTCAAGGCAGAAAAGAAAAGTAGCAAACCTTCCCCCAATAAAATGTTAACTTACTGTTTATTATCTGCTTCCTTCCATGAAAGAGAATGATCTAACCTGGGATGAACCCCATCATGGAGCACACCGGCCAGGGAGGCTGAGTTAGGATGTTGCTGAAAGCAGTGCACGTTCTGAGAAGGAAAGTTCCAGGGAAAACCACAGAGGGGTATAGTAGAAACTCCATTCAGATATTCAGACTTGCTGTCAACTAATGTCTCCAGGTTTAACGAAGTATAACTGAGCACACAGAGCAAGAGTGAGGAAAATTTGGTTTGGATGGACTGTGGGAACCAGAAAACAAGAGTTGGTCAGGTAGGAAAAGCTCATCCATTGACAGTAAGTGCCTTAGGAAAGAACACGTGTCTTTTCTTGTATTTATATCCCAGCCAGCACTCAACACACTGCCTGGCATATAGAAGCCCTCAATAAATGGTAGTTGAATGAAAATAAACTATGCTACTTGCCAGAGAGCTTCCAAGGCCAACCCTCCGATGGAGGACAAGGGAAACCGTCCTACTTGGACATGACCTGTATGAGATCAAAGGGATGGCTTGGTAGAAAGCTAGTGGATGTGCAGGAAGAGTGAGTGAAAGTCTAGTGAAGCAAAGACCTAAATAAAAGAGATAATTTCCTATTTTAGAGATGTAAGAAAGGATGTGTTAGAATTTAGTAAATCATGATGTGAAAATCAGAGACTTTCTACCCTATCCTTGAATCCAAGATGTTAACACAGAAAATGTTTTGGTTCTATTTATGAATTCAGATATTTTAATCAGAATTATAGTAACATTTAAAGTTTTTATTTAAGAAAAGTTTCTTGTGCAAATTGTCATTAAAATAGAAGAGAAGGGACTGATAACAAAGGGGTAAGGGAAAGGCCAAGGTAAGGAAGATAGAACCCCAAGAATGCTCAAGCCAGGGCAGGCCTGGAGTTCTAAAAAAAAGTTATGCATGTGGTTATTTAACTTCTTGTGATTTATACAGTTTTAACATATTACACTTGATGTAATTTTTACAGATTGAAATTTTTGACTTTATCACTTGATATCTTATATCATTTGCAGTTGGTAACTGTGGCTTCTATGCTGCTGTGGCCCATAAATATTAGTACAGTACCATATGACCCCAAATTTTAAATGATGCTGATAAGACTGCAATAATGATAATGGAGAACTTTTTCCATATCCATCTGCTTATCTCCCAATCAATTCAAAGTTCACTTGAAAATGTTGGACAATTTTATATGCCTGCTCTTTTCAGGTTTTTGGTTTTTTTTTTTTGGCTTCTTACGTTTTTATTTTAACTCCAATTAGTTAACACACAGTGTTATATTAGTTTCAGGTGTACAATATAATTGTTCAACAATTCTATACATCATCCATGTTCATCATGATGACATGTAGTGTAGAGTTTACTTAAAATTAAAAAAAAATTTTTGTTATGAAAAAAGCACTCCTTAATCCCCTTCACCTATTCCATCCATCTCCCCACACCCCTCCGGTAGCCATCAATTTGTTCTCTATAATTAAGAGTCCATTTCTTGGTTTGCCTTCTCTCTCTCTTTTTTTTTTCCCTTTGCTCACTTGTTTTGTTTCCTAAATTCCACATATGACTGAAATCATATGATATTTTCTTCAAACTTTTCTTAAATAAAAACATTAAACTGACTTATTTTGCTTAGCATTATTCTCTCTGGCTCCATCCATGTAGTTGCTAATGGCAAGATTTCATTCTTTTTTGTGGCTGAGTAATATTCCATTATATATATATGTATATATATATATACACACCACTTCTGTATCCACTCATCAATCGATGGGCCCTTAAGCTGCTTCCATATCTTGGCTATTGTAAGTAATGCTGCCATAAACATAGGGGTGCATGTACCCCCTTGAATTAGTGTTTTTGTGTTCTTTGGATAAATACCAATTAGTGCAATTGCTGGATCATAGGATAGCTCTATTTTTAACTTCTTGGGGAAACCTCTATATTGTTTTCCACAGTGGCTGCACCAGTTTGCATTCCCACCAACAGTGCAGGAGGGTTCCTATTTCTCCACATCCTTGCCAACACCCGTTGTTTCTAGTGTTGTTGATTTTAACCATTCTGACAGGTATGAAGTGATAACTCATTGTAGTTTTGATTTGCTTTCCTTGATGATAAGTGATGATGAACGTCTTTTCATGTGTCTATTGGCCATCTGTATGTCCTCTTTGGAGGAATATCTGTTCATGTCTTCTGCCCATTTTTAATTGGATTATTTGGGTTTGGGGTGTTGAGTTTTATAAGTTCTTTATATATTTTGGATACTAACCCTTTATCAGCTATGCCATTTGCAAATATCTTCTCCCATTCAGCAGGTTGCCTTTTAGTTTTGTTGATAATTTTCTTTGCTGTGCATAAGCTGTTTCTTTTCATGTGGTCCCAATAGTTTATTTTTGCTTTTGTTTCCCTTGCCTGAGGAGACATATCCAGAAAAAAGTTGTTACAGCCGATATCAAAGAAGTTACTGCTTGTGTCCTAAGATTTTTATGGTTTCAGGTGTCACATTTAAGTCTTTCATCCATTTTGAATTTATTTTTATGTATGGCATAAGAAAGTGGTCCAGTTTCTTTCTTTTGCATGTTGCTGTCCAGTTTTCCCAGCACCATTTGTTAGAGATTGTCTTTTTCCTGGATATTCTTTCCTACTTTGTTGAAGATTATTTGATCATATAGCTGTGGGTTTATTTCTGAGCTCTCTATTCTGTTCCATTGATCTATGTGTCTGTTTTGGTGCCAGTACCACACTGTCTTGATGATGACAGCTTTCTAATATAACTTGAAGTCCAGAATTATGATGTCTCTAGCTTTTCTTTTCTTTTTCAAGATTGCTTTTGCTATTTGGGGTCTTCTGTGGTTCCATACAAATTTTAGGATTGTTTGTTCTAGTTCTGTGAAAAATGCTATCATATTTTGAAAGGGATTGCATTAAATGTGCAGATTGCTCTGGGTAGTAGAGACATTTCAGCAATATGTGTTCTTGTAATCCATGAACATGCAACATCTTTCCATTTCTTTGTGTTATCTTCAATTTCTTTCATCAGTGTTTATAGTTTTCCAAGTGTAGATCTTTCACCTCTTTGGTTAGTTAGGTTTATTCCTAGGTATCTCATTATTTTTGGTGCAATTGTAAATGGGATTGATTCCTTGATTTCTCTTTCTGTTGTTTCATTATTGATGTACAGAAATGCAATTGATCTCTGTATATTGACTTTGTATCCTGTGACTTTATTGAGTTCATTTATCAGTTCTAGTAGTTTTTTGGTGGAGTCTTTCAGGTTTTTTAAATAAAGTACCATGTCATCTGCAAAAGTGAAAGTTTTACTTCTTCCTTACCAATTTGGATGCCTTTTGTTTCTTTTTGTTGTCTGATTGTTGTGGCTAGGACTTCCAGTATTATGTTGAATAAAAGTGGTGAGACTAGACATTCCTGTCTTGTTCTTGACCTTAGAGGAAAAGCTCTCAGTTTTTACCCATTAAAGATCCTTCTTAGAGTTTAAATAAGTATTCAGAATTTTGCTGTATTTATTGGGAGGGCAGTGTCAACTGGTAGTTAAGAATACAGCCTTGGGCACCTGGGTGGTTCAGTCGGTTGAGCGGCCGACTCTTGATTTAGGTTCAGGTCAGGATCTCAGAGTCCTGAGATCAAGACCCACGTTGGGCTCTGTGCTCGGCTGGAGGCTGCTTGAGATTCTCTCTCTCTCTCTCTCCCTCTGCCCCTACCCCCTTCTCGAGCACTGCCTCTCTCTCTCCCTTTCTCTAACAAATAAATAAATCTTAAAAAAAAAAGAATATAGCCTCTAGGACCTGGATTCCAGTCCCATCTCTGCCACTGATTGGCTGTGTGACCTTGAGGTAAGTTAACTGAGCTTCAGAGTTCTCCTTAGAAAATGGAGAAAATAATATCTATTTAATAGGGCTGTTGTAAGACAGAAATGACATGATATATCTTAGCACAGTGTCTGGTACTTGATGAGCAACAAGTAAATAGTGGCTCCTGCTGACCCTAATTCAACTCTTCAGAATTTGCACAACGGACCATAACTATTACAAGAACAGGATTCCTCATGAGACTCCTATAACTTCCTGGATATGGGTAGGCCAGAAATTCTCTGGGAACTGTTGAAACATTTGCTTCCAGATCTGATGAATTCCAGGGCTTGCGAAAAATGCAGAAGTGAAAATCATTAACTAGCATCTGCAAAAATCATTATATATGAATGGGTGAAAATTTTGTGTCAGTTCTCATTGGGTCTAACCATATTCCAGTTCTTAACGTGTAGTTTTTACATTTATTTTGTGTTTTGCTTTGGGCTTTGTTCAGTTCTTCTGTTAACATTGGTCAGTTGCCTATGGCCTCGTGAGCAAACTTGTTCGTGTTGTACATTGAGAATGAAGACTCAATTATGAAGGACAAATAGAACCTCAATTAGAAAAAGCTATTGTATGACTTTACAGGTAAAAGGAAATGTGTGACCCAGTCACGAAGTCTCCGTGTTCTTATTTGTTTGAGACTATTTGGTTTTTGAAAGCTGGAAAGGATACCCTGTACGTTCCTGTACATTGTTCCCTTGGTTCTAAAATAAACACATGATTCTTATTACAAGAAAAAAAAAAAACTGTGACCATGTATGGTGACGGATGTTAACTACACTTACTGTGATCATTTTGCAATGTATACAAATATCAAGTTATTATGTTGTATACCTGAAACTAATATATATTGCATGTCAACTATATCTCAATTTTAAAAATAAATTAAAAATAAATAAAATTAACACATGGAAGCAAAATTCAAATATATAACACACGCTCCGACAAGCCCTCAGTATGGTATATTATAAGGGCATAAAGCCACTGGGCAGAATTTGTAGGAAAATTTCACTACTAGTTAATATAAAAAGTGAGGCCTGCATCTACACGTGTGATCATTTGATGCCTAAGGTTGAACTGAATACGTTTTATAAGGGAAATTCAGTTTTACTATTGAATCCATTTACCAAGTTTTTTTTTTTTTTTTTTGTCACTTTAAACTAGGCAAGAGGTTGGCTATGTTAAAAAAAAGCCAAGGAGACATAGACAAAAGCCATCAGCTTCCCTTCTTGAAGCACAAATTAACTTTATAGCATGGGCCATGTTTGCTACCTATAATTTAATAAGCTAGGAGAGTAATAAAATATATTTAAAGGGAAGAAATATAATACATTAGCTAGTATTTTTTAAAATTAAGTATGCTGAAGGAAGATACTACCAGAGAAAAAGATAAAATAAGAAACCAAAATAAAAGTGAACAAGATGGAGTGAAAACAAAAGTTATGAAAGAAAACTAAATGAACTGCCTAAGTTAAGAAAAAATTAGATTAAACCAATTGTATATATTAATAAGACCAAATAGATTTTGAATGATTAAACTGGAGGCTAAAAGCTTTAAGTAAATTAATAATATGGTTAAGATACAATCAGTAATTTAATAGAGTAGGTATTAGGAGAATATAAAACCAAATAGGGGTATGTGTATGTGTGTCTGTGTGTTTTATGTTTGCAACATTAAAACGATACAAATTCAAAAGCTTACTGCAGTCATATGAAGCCAATTACAGTTCTCAAAATGAAAAAGCCACAAAGCTCAGCATTCTGCCTCTTTTCTACTGTTCTGCATGGGGTTGCTTCATGGGTCCCATGGCCCATCGGTCCCGTGGCCAGAAAGCTGAGGGGCTGCCAGAGGACACCCAGGCTGCTCCTCTGTGCTTCCCTTAACTGTTTCCTGTCACTGTTCTCCTGACCAAGAGACACCTTTGGCAGGGGAAAACACACTCCTCACGGAATGTGGAACCAAGAATTCCATTGCTTCACGATGTGGATGGAGCTAGAGACAATTATGCTAAGCAAAATCAGTCAGTCAGAGAAAGAGAAATACCATATAATTTCACTCATATGTGGAATTTTAGAACAAAACAAATGAACAGAGTGGGGTAAAAAAAAGAGGAAAACCAAGAAACAGACTCTTAACTCTAGAAAATGAATTGAGGGTCACCAGGGGGGAGGTGGGTGGGGGGATGGGTGAAATAGGTGAAGGGGATGAAGGAGGGCACTTGTGATGAGCACTGGGTCATGTATGCAAATGTTGAATCACTATATTGTACACCTGAAACTAATATTATACCATATATTAACTAACTGGAATTTATTTATTTTTAAATATTTTATTTATTTATTTGACAGAGAGACACAGCGAGAGAGAGAACACAAGCTGGGGGAGGGGGAGAGGGAGAGGGAAGAGGAGACTCCTCGCTGAGCAGGGACCCCGAAGCAGGGCTCGATCCCAGGACCCTAGGATCATGACCTGAGCCAAAGGCAGATGCTTAACGACTGAGCCACCCAGGCGCTCCACTAACTGAAATTTAAATAAAAACCCTAAAAAAAAAGAAAGGAAGGAAGGAAGAAAAAGAAAGAAAAGAAGAAAGAAAGAAAAAAAGAAGAAAGAAAGAAAGGAAAGAAAGAAAGGAAGAAGAAAGAAGAAAGAAAGAAAGAAAGAAAGAAAGGAGGAAAGGAAAGAAAGAAAGAAAGAAAGAAAGAAAGAAAGAAAGAAAGAAAGAAAGAAAGAAAGAAAGAAAGAGAAAGAAAGAAAGAAAAAAGAAAGAGAAAGGGAGAAAAAGAAATCCACTGCTTCAGCCCCACCCAGCAGGGACAAGTGTATTATGAGGTGTGACTGATTTTGCATGATTTTGGCAGCAGAAGTCAATCATTACATTGATAAAGAAATTCATTATCCAGATTCTATTTCACCTGATTTGGACAAACCTTTTCTGCCTGATCATAGTCAAAGCTATATTTTCCCCCAAATAATGTGGATGCAAAGCCTTTGGAAAATGTTACCATTTATTGATACCTATCAGTTATTGATGATAAGAGTTAAAACGTTCAAAGCTGAGTTAGATATGGTTCTTTTAACTGTACTTTGGAAGAAATTAGCATCAAATAGCTCATTAATTAACATAAAAATATCAATGTCATAATTGATTAAAAACAGTTGTAACACACAATATTATATTGCAAGTATTTGTAGTTTTATTATAAAATCAACTGTTTTCATATTCTTCACCCTGAAAATGTCTCATCACATTATAACTCTAATCCCAAATTATTATTTTGATTTAATGTTTTTTTATTCTTTTATAATTTTAAATGTTTCTTGTTTTTAACTGAATGAACATAAGGAGATACTTTAATTTTTAAAGCTCTAATAACAAATCACTATTTTAAGGTGTTTTCTTTAACAGGCACCTCAACATTCTTTCCACATCTGAAACTTCTCACCTTAAAGCACTTATCTAGATAGCTTTCAATCTTCTACAGTCTCTGGGATGTAATCAGTCACTAGGGAGGATGCCTCCCTACATTTTTATTTTCCTCTAGATATTGCCATGTTATTAGGCCTCCCTTTAAAAATATTGCATAGTTTGGTTTGGAAGAAAATGATATCATTTGTAGCTATTACTGGAAAAGTTTGTCATCACCTCAGTAAAATTCCTCCTGATTATTTCACATCTTGGCAGTGGTCTGCCCTTCAAAAAACATAATAAAGTAATGGAATTGAACTCTCCTGAAGTATTCCTTAAGAACCTATTTTTGTCCTGAAAACCTTCCTTAAATTTTTTTCTTCCTTAGTTCAAAAACCCATTCTTGCCTCTATTCTGTCAGAAATGCACAGAAAATTTTTCATAGGACAAATGTATTTAAAGGTGTTCATTGGTGTGGCAGGGATAGTTAAGGGTCTCACAGAGAAACCCTCATCAGCTAATATGCCCTCGTGGGATGACCCTGTAGAAATCATTGGAATACACAATGCTGGAGAAATTTATAGCCAGTTTATCAACGGGCTGTATTGAACATCTAGCCATAAACTAGGCGCTGACCTGATTCAGAGGTGAGAAAAGGTAGAATCCCATAACAATCACTCACAAGAAACAGTTTGAGGAAAAAACGCAACCTCTTCATAGGGAACTTAGATTTCTATAACTGGAGGTTTCATTCCCAAACTTTTATGAGAAAAAAAAAAAAAGTGATATTTAAAGAGAGTCTCTCTAGTAGATCCTGACGTTGCAGAATTTTAAAATGTATTATAGTAGGGCGCCTGGGTGGCTCAGATGGTTAAGCGTCTGCCTTCAGCTCAGGTCATGATCCCAGGGTCCTGGGATCAAGTCCCGCATCGGGCTCCCTGCTCAGCGGGGAACCTGCTTCTCCCTCTGCCTCTCTCTCTGTCTCTATGAATAAATAAAATCTTTTAAAAAAAAATGTATTATAGGGCACCTGGGTGGCTCAGTTGGTTAAGCGACTGCCTTCGGCTCAGGTCATGATCCTGGAGTCCCTGGATCGAGTCCGCATCAGGCTCCCTGCTCGGCAGGGAGTCTGCTTCTCCCTCTGACCCTCCCCCCTCTCATGTGCTTTCTCTCTCATTCTCTCTCTCTCTCAAATAAATAAATAAATAAATCTTTAAAAAAATAAAATAAAATAAAATAAAATAAATAAATAAAATGTATTATAGTAGCTCCATAGATGCAGGTCTTTCTTAACATAACTGTGATTTTTTAACTAGCCATCCTAGAACACAGAATGACTGTGCAAAGGCAAGTCAAGATACAAGCAAATAATTCAAAGTATGGTAAGGAAAAAGATACAACTGAATTTAAAGCTATATAATAATAAACATTTACATAGTATTTACTATGAGTCAGCCTCTGCTTTCGACACTTCATATATTTTAACACGTTTAATCTTCCCAAGAAGACTGTGAGCTGGGTTTTACTATAAATTCCATTTTTTGGATGTGGAAACCCAAATGCAGAAACCAGCTTACAGTCACAGAGAACAATTATTTCAACCCAGGGAGGCTGGCTCTGGAGCTGGACTCAGAAGCACTAAGCTACACTGTCTCTGAATTCTCTTCATTGTGCTTCTGTGTGTTCAAGAGCATAAGAGTCATGTCTGGTATCTCCATGCGGAGGTAGAACAAGACATTTCTTGTATCAATACTGATTCACTAGATGCACCAAAGAGAACAAGTAAAATTCATAAGCAGGGTTGGGATGGGAAAAAAATCAAAAGACAGTGAGCAAACATGACATACTATCAAAATAAAAAGATGACAATTAAAATCAAAATACAATTCTAAAAAGTATCATTAAGAACTAGACATTTAAACAGAGCCAGAAAAAATACCCATCAAGATATTAAAATGTAATTCTTAGGGGAAAAATATTGCTGGAGGAAAAAAAAGTTGGTTTTAGCTTTCTGATGAAGACCTTGGAAGTCAGAGTCCTTATGCTGCATGCAAAAAATAAATTTATGACAGATGCCAACTGATGTGCTTTGTTTAAAGATAAATTATAAATATTTGACTTAGGCCTTCAGCACACAGACTCAATATCATTCAGTCATTAGAGATACGTCTGTCTTAGCAAAGACGTAATTTTCTAGCACATAAAATATATTTTAACAATAATAGTCTTTAAAATATATTAGGTTAGCAATGATACCAGCATAATAATTCTTATGTTTACTCAGTGTATCCCTAAGTCCAGTGCTGTTAGTTTCAACTGCAAAGCTTGTCATAATAACTTGCTTTTATTCATGTAGCATGAGGTATTCTACTAAACACTGCCTTAGTTGAAATGTTGAAAGAATGTATTTTTACAAATCAACACATGAAGACTATCTCATTCTATCTTAGCAGGTTCATTCTCATGTAATCAATACCCACGGGAATAGCTTCAGATTCATGAATCCAGTTCCCCCCAAAATGATCGATGCACACAGTAGGTATATGACCAGTATTTCTTACATGAATGAACAAATAAACACATCTTGCCAAATAAACAAAAAGCAAAGTGTGTTTCTTTGAAGATAATCACATAGAAACTTGAGTTTCTCTTTCAACTTCCTATGAGGGGCAGCAGAATATGCCACCCCAAAGTGTGCCACTCGGCATAAAGATGATTTTGAGCTGAAGGCAATTGAGAAGAAGCAGATATAAGAAAAGCTTTCTGCCCCCTCCATTTGCCTAAAAGCAGGACATAAATTTGTAGAGTTGCCCCTCTCCTGTCTCTACCAGAAAGTACAGCAGTTAATCCCCAAAGACAGCTCGAGACCCTTATCAGCCCAGAGACGGCACCAGAGGAAACTATATAACGAATCTTACTAACTAGCCCTATCTTCCATTGGTTCCCCATACTTTTCCCTTTCCACATGTGCCATTGTAGAAACTCAGGCCTTTTCCTTTGTCTTGTCATCCCTCTAAAAATTTATTTTTCTTTTGTTAAGATGTTCTATAAGCCCAAATTCTAACCACCCCTTTAGGTTACTCACCACTGAGTATTCCCATGTGTATGTGCAATGCACATGTTCATCAGTTTCTGTTTGTTTTTCTCTTGTTAATCTGTCCTTTATCAGTCCTATTTGCTGGGCCTTGGTCAATGAATCTAAGATGGGTAAAAGGAAAAAAGGTTTCCTTCCCTATGCTATGAAAATGAAATATAAAAATACAGGTCAGGGATCACCTCAGGACAAGAAAATAAATAAATCAAAATAAAATAAAATATAATCCAACTAAAAAGGCCAATCATTTACCAGAAAACAGTCTTTCTTACTCAGTTAAGGAATTGAGTTGATAAAAAGACGTAATGAATTGACACAGTCAACCCTTTGATCCAGACTGAGGTCCCGCTAATGGCCCTCAACACAGGGACAACAAAAGCACGTTGATTTGGAGGAAGGAGATAAATTGGAACAGTTGAAAACTTTATTCCCCAAAAGTCTTTTTGCCTCTGAAACCATGGGACACCCGAATTGTACCTTCAATGGGCTGGGGCCACAGACCTTCCTCCCAAAGTGGAGAGTAAAGCAAGGCTGGGAAGAGAGGGTAGAAGCAGGAGGAAAGCGTGTGCTCAGGACACTCACAGTGGCCAGTGCAAGACGATGCATCTGAACAAAGGCAATTCCCTAAAGGGTCAGTCTTTGCAATTCAAAAATTTTAAAATCTGGATACCAGAACTTTCAATATCCTATTAATGGTATAATAGACCTTCGAATATTTGCTATTCAAGATCCATTTGCCCTTTACAACACGTGGTGATGCCACTGTAGGAGAAGTTCCTCACAGGCCTACAACATGGGTTGGCGTTTTTACATTTCCTAAAGCAGATATTTTCAAAAAGGGGTAGTACTGCCCTTTTGGGGACAAAGGGGGATGTGTGGAAACTTCTGAGGTTGTCCCAATTATCAGAGGGGCACTATTGTTATTTTGTATGCTAAATGTCCTGCTGTGTGTGGAACAGTCCATCATAATAAAAAATAATCTACCCAAAGTGCCAGTAGTGCTTCTGTTGAGACCAGACCACGGAGCATAAGTCATTAATTGAAATGTTACACAGAAGATCAAAATGTAAAATGGATAAGAGCAAAATCGCATGATGATGAAATGACAAAATTTTGACAGAATGCCCATAAAAATCACAAAAAAAAAAAAACAGGAGGTTCACTGTCACCCACTTTTACTTAATGTTGTTCCTGAAATTCTGACTATGCACAAGGATAGGAGACAGAAAAAAAAAGAATTCCTTAAAAATTGTTAGAAATAATTAAGCTATTAAAATGCCTAAATACAGATCTATACTCACCTAATCATAGCCCCATACACTCATAACAATAGGAAAATCAAATGATACTATAATTTACAATAATAATAAAAATACAAAAGGCTATGGATAGCCTTGATTAGAAAAGTAAGATCTGTTTGAAAAAACTATCAGAGAGAAAAACTATCAGAGACAGTGGCATGGAAGACATCATTGTTCAGGTTGGAAAAATAAATAATTGGAAAGTCATGTATTCTTTATCAAGCAATTTATTGGTTTATTGCTGTTCCAATCTATAGTCTTTTCTTCCTTTCTTTCCTTCCTTTCTATATTATTTTCTCTTCCTCCTCCTCCTCCTCCTTCTTCCTCTTCCTCCTCTTCTTCTTCTACTTTACAAAATTATTGCTATACATATCTGGGAAAATAAGTAGGAAACCATTAGATAATGAAGAATTTATCTTATCTTTGTCTCTGGTTCCTAGGAAGGAGCTGTAAATCCTTTGGAATTTCCTGAGTGATAAAAATGTCTTTGTTATTCATGGTGGACCCATGATGACACCTGAATTATGCAAATGAAATGACTCATGGAGGACCCCTAGTTAGCTTCAGATGGGAGCTGGTCATGCCAGAAAGACCAACCACATCATTAGAGGGTTGAGGCTCTGAGTCACATTATACCAACTCAATCTGCTGACCTCTGAGAAAGGGAGGAGTGGTCAGTGATTTAAGCAACCATTCCTATCTAATGAAAACCCAGTAAAAACTCTGGACACCTGAAGCTTGTGTAAACTTCCCTGTTTGGTTATCATACATTGGTGTGTCAAAAGAGTGACGTGTTCTAAAGACATGGAAGCTTCACATTGAGGACCCTGCTAGACTTTGCCCTATGCATTGCTCCCTTTGGCTGGTCCTCACGTGTATCCTTTATAATATAACTGTAATCATAAGTAGAGTGCTTGACTGAGTTCTGTGAGTCATTCTATTGAATTATTGAACCTGAGGGGGTTGTGGGAACCCATGAATTTGTAGTTGGTCAGAATTGTGGGGAACGTGAGAACATTTGAGGCTGTGCCTTATATGTGAAGTGAGGAGAGAACCATGGAGAACTCTGTCCTTAACCTGGGAATTCCATACTAACTCTGGGTAGTCAATGTCAGAATTGCATTGCAAAAATAACAGCAAATAAAATTTTCAGTTCAGGCAGTAAAAATCAATGCTATCCTTATATAGAGTAGAATCTATTTTTGTCCTATTGATCTGCCTGTTTATTCCACAAGACTTAGTTTTGAAGAAGGAATTCCAAACCAATATTCCCCCTGTTGAAGACAATTCATGGTCTCTCATGATTCTGCACTCCTGTAAGCAAAGATTACCTTGGTTCTGGACTATCGTGGATATTTGTATAGCAAATAGCCTTGGAAGATAGGGATAGTGTTTTCCAGCAGAATAAAAAGCAGGCATGCTTATTGCCCATTATATAATATTTCTTTAAGCTCAAGACTTTTCCCTGACAAAGCAACCCACTATGTGTGCAGTATCACCTAAACTTTTTCATGTTATCTTCTGGGAATTGGGGCTCAGAGGAATGGCCCAAAATAATTTTGATACTCTGCCTTCTGATACTACTGAAATAAAATCTTTTCTCTCAGACCTAATTTTTTAGTTTGCAGGTAGAATAAAATCTTTGACCCTTTATTGTTCTTGACACCTTAGTCTTCTGGCACCTGCCTTAACAAAAAGACTTTTGGCAAAGCATTATATCTACTCCAGCCCTATGTCCCACCTCAAGAATAAATATGAATATAGCCTCACGTATATTTACTCTGGTCACTTTTCAGGAAGCTAAAAGTAGTTAAGGATCTTTCCCATAGAGTGGCATAGAAAACACTTCGAACATTTAGTGAGAATTGAGTAAATGTTAAAATGATCAGAAATGTTGGATTAATTTGAATTTCTAAACTGAGATTAAAAGAAATAGGGTGTGAGTTATGTAATGTGGTGGTTTGGGAGAAGTAAGAAATATTAAACAACTTGAGTTAGCTTAACCAAAAAATTAAAAAAATGTATGAATGAATGAATAATTGATTTATATGTAGGCATTTCTAGATAGATAAGGAGACAGAAGCTTGACAGATAATAGATATTTAGATGCATAGATAGATACATGGATACATAGATATTGTCTTCTAAAACCTAAGGGCAGCAATGTGGCTGGAAAACAGAAAGGATCAGGGATCAGGAAATAAAAACCTTTAGGAAACTAGTAAGAATCCTTCTCTCTACCCTCCCTCCCAAAACTGGCTTTCTCCACTTCATTCACGTAGCAGACTGACAGTTACCACGGTACAGTTCCAATCCCACACAGAGACTAACTATTCCTCCTAGAGCCCAATTCCCAGGTCTCATAAGAAATGGACAAGTCCAGGTTGGGCCAGATGCCTCCTTCTGATCTAATCAACTCTGCTAGGAATTTCAGTCAAGTAAGACAAATTTAACTCGTGGGTACCCACTGTTATTGTGAGCATGAGTTCTGAGAAGAAAGGGATTAGGCAGAAACTTCAAGAGATGTGTAGTAGAGTGAGTCATTTGACATATTGAACAGGATGATTAATTATTCCAACAGACAGAACACAGGTGAAGCACATGCCATCGATTGTAAAGTCCTGCACTTACCTATCCACTTATTTCCCATGTGTTCAGGTCAGGATAAAAGGTAGTTAATTCCTTGTATTCATTTGATAAGAAATAAATATTCACATAAATATGCTAGCTCAGGGTTTCCCAAAGCTAGTCCTATAAAATACTGAACCTAAGGCATACAAAGTTGTTGTCTATACTCACTGAGATATTTGGAAAATGCCAAGTACAGGTTTTTATTTATTTATTTTTTAAACTTTATTTATTTATGTGAGAGAGAGAGCACAAGCAGGGAGAGCGGCAGGCAGAGGGAGAGGGAGAAGCAGACTCCCAGCTGAACAGGGAGTTTGACGTGGGACTCGATCCCAGAACCCTGGGATCATGACCTGAGCCGAAGGCAGATACTTAACCAACTGAGCGACCCAGGTGCCCTTAAATACAGGTTTTTAAAACAAGCTTCCTCTTATACAAATACCTACGATTCTTAATGTATAAATGTTCACTAAGAATGTCCAAGAAAGGGATTTAGTATGAAGATTTCCCAAATATATTTAACCATTTTTCAGTAGAGCAACTCAGGCTATATGAACAGTACCTGTATGCTACCTGCAGAGGAATTTTCCACATAAAATCTGAATATAATTGTATAACTACCTCAACAACCTCAAATAAAATCTTGCTATCTTGACATAAATGGGTTGGGTTCTTACCTTGTTCTATTTTTAACACCACTGGCCACATGCAGAGGGGGAAATGCATGTTTCATATTATAATACAGTACAGTATCTATATATTAAAATATATCTCAAATAAATTGGTGTAAACTCAGGTTTTCTTTAACATAATGAGTCAATTCTGCTAGGATTTGTAATGTAGTAGTTTAATAGATACATGGATTGAATCAGAAAACTGTTCATGTAAATGCAGAAGGACGGATTGTTAATGCTAAATTGGGAGCAAAAATGTCTAAATCTGCCAACTGATGTTGAAATAAATTTTAGTGTATTCATAAATATTTTGATTGTTACTAGGAGGTCTTTGTTCATGGACATCATAGCTAGAAAACTACGATGATGCCCAGAAAACCCAAAATGGTCATTTTATTATAATTCTATTCTTATTCAATTTGTATATCTATCTATTCAATTTGTATATGTGTGTGTGTATCTGGCAAACCTTGGTATGAGTGTACATAACACTAATTTGGAACACCCATAGTTAGAAAGGAATACTATTTCTAAAGCTGGAAATTGAGAACTTAATACAAGTGTCAATATTTCAGACCTCTGTCTTCCTCTCATGAAACTAATTTGGTAGGAGACCCGAGGGAGTCAAATATAGCCCATATTGTTACTATTAACACATCTTCATCTGCATGTAAAGAATATTCTGGCCAAATGAGTGTCACAATCTCTGCTGGAAAATGAGTCTCATCATTTGATCATTTTGGCCATTATAAGAATCATGAAAACCAAAAACTAGACCACAGTTTTTGAGATAGCAATTTTCCCCCCTAAAGCTCAATGTTTCTATTTGGAATGCCCATCTTTTGCTGGGAAAATTGGACTTTCTGGTACAACTTCTGACCTTGTTAATAAATTACTTTCGTTTTCCCAAAGGTAGTGTATATGCAGTTCAGTGGATTATGTAGTCCTTTGTTAATCAAGTCTTTATTTATTTTATTTTTTTTATTATGTTATGTTAGCCACCATAAAGTACATTATTAGCTTTTGATGTAGTGTCCCATGTTAATCAAATCTTTAAAAAATACCGACAAAACTGAGAGGGGCAGGAAGCATAGGAAAGGACTGATGCAGATGGCATAAACACTATAAATTACTCATTTTTCTCAAAGAGTTTTCATCAAATAGGCAATATAAGACCAGGAACAACAACAACATAAAGCTGTATTATATAATTAAAAACAAAAATTCTGATAGTCCAAGAACTACAGAAAACGATTGTGAGGGGCACCGGGGGGGCTTAGTTGGTTAAGCATCCAACTCTTGATTTTGGCTCAGGTCATGATTTCAGGGTCCTGAGCTCGAGCCCCGCATCCATCTCTGTGCACAGTGGGGAGTCTGCTTGAGATTCTCTCTCTCCTCTCCCTCTGCACCCCTCTGCTCTTGCTCTCGCTCTCTCTCTCAACTAAATAAATAAAATCTTTTTTAAAAAAGATTGTGATAAAAAAGAAACCAAAATAACTAAGGGAAAAACATCCTGGGGAAGGTAAGGCAAAGGTAAACTTTAAGCAGTTTTTTTTTTGTTTTAATAAAGAGTGTGTGTGTGTGCACATGCGTGTGCATGTACAAGCGGGGGTGTGGGGGTAGGGGTGGAGAGGGGCAGAGGGAGAGGGAGAGAGAGAATCTTAAGCAGGTAAACTGAGGGTTGCTGGAGTGGAGGAGGGTGAGAGGGATGGGGTGGCTGGGTGATGGACATTGGGGAGGGTATGTGCTATGGTGAGTGCTGTGAATTGTGTAAAACTGATGAATCACAGACCTGTACCCCTGAAACAAATAATACAGTATATGTTAAATAAATAAATAAATAAATCAAAAAATTTAAGCATGGAAAATTTGATTTGGTGTGGTAGAAATTAAGAAGACACTATAGGCTATAGAGCAGAGATTGAAGTTTTTAAAAACCTGTCAACTTAGAATTTTTCACCCAGGAAAAATATCTTTCAAAATAAAAGTAAAATAAAGACTTTTTCAGACATAAAAATGATGAAAGAATTTATTGCTAGTAGACTCTTTAAGACTAATTAAAGAAAGTCTTTTAAGCAGAAGGAAAATGTCACCAGATGAAAATATGAGTCCATGCAAAGGAATGAGAAACACTAGAAGAGTAAAAATAGAAAAAGTAATTGGAAAGACTTTCTATCTTATTATTTAAGTGTCTTTAAAAGATAATAGATGATACGGGGTGCCTGGGTGGCTCAGTCGTTAAGCATCTGCCTTCAGCTCAGGTCATGATCCCAGGGTCCGGGGATCTAGCCCCACATCAGGCTCCCTGCTCTGTGGGAAGCCTGCTTCTCCCTCTCCCACTCCCCCTGCTCATGTTCCCTCTCTCACTGTGTCTCTCTCTGTCAAATGAATAAATAAAATCTTAAAAAAAAATAATAGACTATTTAAAGAAAAAATAGTAACAGTGTATTATGGGGTCTATAATATATGCAGAAGTAAAATGTATGAAAACAGTATCACAAAGGCCAGGAGGGGAGATATGGAAGTATAGTGTTGTGAGTTTCTTATACTATACATGAGGTAGTATACCATTTAGCGCAAACTGTGATAAGTTAAACATGTATACTCTGAGCCCTGAAGCAACCCTAAATACACACACGCACACACACACACACCCCAGAGTTATAACTAACAAACCAATAAAAAAAGGTAAAATGAAATAATAAAAAATACTTAATCCAGGGGCACCTGGGTGGCTCAGTCATTAAGCGTCTGCCTTCGGCTCAGGTCATGATCCCAGGGTCCTGGGATCGAGCCCCGCATCGGGCTCCCTGCTCCGTGGGGAGCCTGCTTCTCCCTCTCCCACTCCCCCTGCTTGTGTTCCTTCTCTCACTGTGTCTCTCTCTGTCAAATAAATAAATAAAATCTTTAAAAAAAAAAAACTTAATCCAAAAAACGTCAGAAAAAGCAATAAAGAAGAACAAAGAACATATGGAAATATAGAAAACAAGTGACAAGATGGTAGATTTATGCTCAACTATATCAATAATCACGTTAATTATTAATTATCTAAATCCTCCAATTAAAGGGCAGAAATTGGATTTAAAAAAAAAAGCTAGACCAATATATGCTGCCTGGAAGAAACACACTTTATTTTATATATATATGTACATATATATAAAATCCCTCTTTAAATATAAAACAGAAATAGATGAAAAGTTAAAAGATGGGAAAATACATACCATCTTAACATTGGTCACTAATATTAAAATCAGATAATACAGATTTTAGAGCAAAAAATATTACCAGGGATAAAAAGTGTTATTTAATAAATGATATGGGACTCAATTCATTCAAAGGACCTAGAACTCAGAATGTTTTTGCATCTCATAAAACTTCAAATTACATGAAGCAAAAATGATAAATATGCATAGAAAAATAGACAAATCCACAGTTATAGTTGGAGATCTCAACATACCAATTGTGATAATTGATATAATGAGAAGACAGAAAACCAGTAAGGATGCAGGAGACAACACTATCAACCCATTTGATCTAATTGGAAATTAGAGAACATTCCACTATAAACAACAAAATACACATTTTTCAAATGCAAATTAAACATTTACCAAAATAAACTATATCCAAGGTCATAAAACAAGTTTTATTCATCCTGAAAGGATTCATGTTATGCAAAATATGTTGTATAACCTTGGTGGGATTAAATTAGATTGGTATGAGTATTAGTATTAGAAAGATATCTGAAAAACCTAAATATCTGGAAAACAAATAATACACTTCTAGATAATCCACAAGTCAGAGAAGAAATTTTTAAAAATCAGAAAATATTTTGAACTGAATGAAAATGTGGGATGCAGCTAAAGCAGTATTTAGGGAAAAAATAGAGCAGCAATGATTATATTTAAAAAGAAAAAAGGCTTCAAACTAATAACTTCAATTTATGCATTAAGAAACAAAGAAAAAACTAGAAAAAAAACAAAGTAACTCAACTTAAGCAGAAGAAAGGAAATGATCAAAGCAAACATCAATAAAATAAATAACAGAAAAACAGTAGAGAAAATCAATGAAATAAAAAACTGGCTCCTGGGGCGCCTGGGGTGGCTCAGTCGGTTAAGCGTCTGCCTTCAGCCCAGGTCATGATCTCGGGGTCCTGGGATCGAGGCCCACACTGGGCTCCCTGCTCCATGGGAAGCCTGCTTCTCCCTCTCCCTCTGCTTGCTGCTCCCCCTACTTGTGTGCACTCTTGCTTTCTCTCTACCTAATAAATAAATAAAGTCTTTAAAAAAAAAAAAAACTGGTTCTGGGGCACCTGGGTGGCTCAGTCATTAAGCATCTGCCTTCAGCTCAGGTCATGATCCCAGGGCACTGGGATTGAGCCCCGCATTGGGCTCCCTGCTCCGCGGGAAGCCTGCTTCTCCCTCTCCCATTCCCCCTGCTTGTGTTCCCTCTCTGGCTGTGGCTCTCTCTCTGTCAAATAAATAAATAAAATCTCTAAAAAAAAAAAAAAGCTGGTTCTTTATGAAGATCAACAAAACTGATAAACTTCTAGCCAGACTAACTGATATGGAAATGCAAAATGAAAACATAAATTGCTAACATCAGAAATGAGAGAGGTGACATCACTACACATCCTACAGACACTAAAAGGATAAAAAAGCAATATTATGCACAACTTTATGCCAATAAACTTAACTTAGATAAAAGGGAAAATATGGAGTGTCTACCCACCCTTACTCAAGAAGTAAATAACTGGAATATCCCAATATCTATTTAAAATTAAATTTATAGTTAAAAACTTTCCCACAAAATGGAATTCTACCAAATATCGAAGGAAGAAATACTACCACTACTAAACAAAGTCTTTGAGAAAGTTGAAAAGAAAGAAACCCTCTCCAATTCATTCTAGGATGCCAGCATGACCCTCAAACCAAATTCTGAAAAGACATTACAGGAAAACTGCATACTAATATCCCTCATGAAAATGTACATGCAAAATTTCCAAGCAATCTGAGGTCCTAGCTCATTTCCTTGATGGTTATAAAATAATCGCTCCCTATGTTCTCACTTTTATAGTCAAAATTGGTTTATATACCAGTCAGCCTCATTCTGCCTTTAGAACTTGTAAAGGGATACATTTTCCAGGTTTGAGGCCATTTTTTTGTTAAATTTATTATGAAGTCTGGCAAACATGGAGAAAAGCACCTGTTCATAGAGCTCAATGCACTATGAGCTCATGCACTGAACACACCCATGTAACCAAATCCAGATCAAGACACAGAATCTCACCAGCACCAGAAACCCCTCGTGCACATGTCACTACCTATCCCCTCTAAGACTAACCACTATTCTGACTTCAAACAGCAAAGGTGAGTTTTAACACATTAGTTTTACCAGTCAACTTAAAAAAACAAAACAAAACTCCATTTGACAGTCATCTGGAATTAATCTCTAGACTTTTTTGAATAACCATCCATTTCATTAAAATATATTTTGTATGTATCCCCCACTATTTATTTACAAGTTGCTCAAGTAGTTTCTAAAAATCATGTATTATTATTTCCCAGCCTATACATACTTAGGGCAAGGTCCATCATTAATGTAAATCCATGCTTCAAATAGACTTCCTGATAATTGAACTACTACAACAGGCTGCTTGTATCTAATTGGATCAGGACTATTTTTTTCCTTGAAATATAGTTATGAAGAATTGACTTTTATTTGTGCTTGATTTTAATATAATCTTGATTTGAGTTTTCTAAATGAGAAAGAGTCTCTTTTGGCTATTTGTCCATTTTGTGAAGGTGATTTTAGTTTAAAATAATTAATACATTCTGTGAGTCCATTTAGCTGAGTAGACATAAATTGCAAAATATCCCATTTTGGGGGTTGACAGCAGATGAATGATAGCATCACTCTCAATTCCTTCAAGGGATGTATATTAGGGTTCTCCAGAAAAACAGAACTAACAGGATATAGATGCATGCATATGTGTGTGTGGAGTGTGTGCACACGTGTAAATATCTGGCATGCTGGCCCAACCAAAAAGACACATAAAATTAACCATCATAGGGTGGAACTCATTCTTTGGCAGGAAGACCTTCGCCAACCCTAATACATTGACCAAGTGAGGACTGTTGGGCCAATACAGTTTTCAAAAATTAATAAAGTATAATGTCTTAATTTTTTATTTAAATATGATATATAGTATGTATATATATATATATATATATATAATTTGAATATTTTAAAAATACAAATAAAAGCTGTAATATTATCTCTTAGCCAAAGTGGATATCTTTTAATATCCTACTGTGGTTTTTTCTAAATGATGAGGGGATTTTTTAAAAAAGCAGTGACATAAGTGAATTTGTGTCTTAGTTTAAACAACTTGGTAAAATAAAATCTTTGGTATTGACTTATGTCATCATTCCAGATTCTTTTTATTCGTTTATTTTACTCACCTATATTTGGCCATTTCTTACACTTCAAGATTCTTGGAATGCAACCTCTTAATCAAACAATGATCTGGAAAGCCACTTAACTCATGGGAAACTAAATTTTCTGTGAAATATAAGTGCCTCCTTTTATAACATGTAAAATCCCCTGTTGTTTAATTATTTTATACATTGTATTTCTTAAATGAAGGCCTTCAGAGAAGTTGAAGATTCATTCATATTTGGCCAATGGATATTTTTATGTGCTGTATTTTGGGAAGGAAGAATTTACTATTTAAATCCTCTAACAAGAGGAAATGGGTCTACTTCAGACAATTGAGTTTTAACCAACTCAGTTTCATTTTTATTAGGATTTCATTCTGAGAAATAGCTGGTGTCATTGATTGCTTTGTTCTCCTTGGTGATTCAATTTCACCGTTGTATATAAAATAGTGGGGAAACACTATAACTTGAATAGTTTGGGCTTACATTTGGGCTCCTATAATTTCATTGTAATAGTTTTGCTTGGCTTCCAAATTCTATGTAAGTCCCAGTTTATATTCCCCTTCAACTGAATAATTACTAATCACCACGTTTCCATAGTCCCTGCCAACATTTTTTCCTTTCAGTGGTACTGGAAAGTAGTTTTTGTTCTGATTGTGTTTGTTTGCCAAAGGCATTTATTAAGACTTGATAAAGGCTCTAAATGGGCTGCATTTTCTTCAGCTGGTTCCGCTCATGTTCAAAACCTTGACCAGGCCAGTTGGTTGGTTTGTTTAAACTCAGAGTTGTTGTTTTTTTCCCTGTTATGTGCTTTCAAGATCTGGAAAGTTTTAGGAGATTGTTTTTTTTTAATCAACTATGGGCTCTTTTGAGAACCACAGATATAGCTGAAATAGTGCTGTTTGTTGAGAGTATAGCCTAAGTTAAAAAAAGCTCAGACTTTGGATTCTTGGGTTAAATATACTACTAGTTTGAGTCCTGGCCCCACAACATACTTCTCTGTGCCTTGTTGCCTAGTCTTACAGATGGGGAACTAACAGTTACCTAACTTAAAAGGTTGCTCTGATTACCACCATACACACAGTAAGTGCTGAATGTTCCGGAGCACTAGATACACTCTGTCTTTGGAGTAAGTAATTCGGTAAATGAAATCACTTAAATATTTAGTAAACTCTGTAGTTGGCCAGTTGAATTAATCGATGGGATGTTGCAGTCTCCATACAGATACTCCTTTAAATTCAAAGAATTTAATTTAGATGAGTTAGATAAGCTTAGAGCTTCCCCTAGGAATAAACACTACTGAGGAACTTAAGTGTCTCTAAGTTACTCAGGTAAAATGACAGGTCACTCTTAAAAAGGTTATTAATTCCAAATTACCATATTTTATCAATTTAAAGACACATTTTTTTCACATCTCATCGTCTGTGATATTAGGAAGCATTTTACAATCTGTGACTGTAAACCACGATCACGTCAGCCAGGCCTCACCTGAACATCTAGGGCTCGGTCTTAGCTTTCATATTCTCATCACTTCAGTTGAGCTAAATGCCTGGTTGGTACTATATGTGTTGAGTTTAACTGCCTTTTTGAATGTCTTTTAAAAGATTACAGTATAACTCAGCATTAAAACCCAAATGTTACTGTGTCTGCAGGAAGGCATGAAGACAGAACAGTTGAGTATACATTTGGTACTAAAGAGGCAGACGTTCATTCTTTGAAGGGATATTCACAATTCCATGTTTTCTTGCAATGCAACAATCAAATGCTTTATAGACCTAAGAAAGGATGATACAAGTATGAAATGTTATGATAGGTTTGTTCCTGAAGTACATGCAACTGTCTATTGACACTTTCTAATAAGATCAGTAGTTTGGGGATTAAAAAAAAAAAACAAGACCCTGCAAATTATACTCAAAAAATCTTTAAAGAAATTCCATGTCCTCAACACTTTTGATAACCCAGAGGGCAATATTGTGTAGAAAAACAAGGACATCAATAATTCTAAGTTGAAGAGTGAGTCAGAAACATTGGACTCTGAATATGAAGAAGTTTAAAAAATATCTTCCTTAATTTATTGCATTAATATTTTCCTTTTTATACCTAAATGAGAGTGATCAATGATTTTTTTAAAAATTACATTAAAAGTCTAAAAGAGCTCTTGCAGTAAATAGAAAAAAACAGTCTAAGTGATAGAGAGACATTGTGTATAGCTTAATTGGCTGCATTGTTTTCTTCTTTTGTGATATATAAAATAATAGCATGAATTAAATTGATGAAAACATATTTGATGAAATATAATAAACATTAGTAACAGTGTAAACCAGTACTTCTTAAACTATCTGTAGGAAAGGGCCTAATTGCATTAATTTCTAATCCATTACAAGTATTTTGTTTTGGGGGTTTTTTAAAAAGATTTTATTTATTTGACAGAGAGAGAGAGAAAGAGAGAGGGAGAGAAGGATAGAGCACGAGCTAGGGGGAGAAGCAGAAGGAAAGGGAGAAGCAGACTCCTTGCCGAGCAGGGAGCCCGCTGCAGGGCTCCACCCAGGACCCTGGGATCATGACCTGACCCGAAGGCAGAAGCTTAACCAACTGAGCCATCCAGGCGCCCCAAATCCATTACAAGCATTTTGTAAAGTACAAAAAAAAAAAAAAGAAGAAGAAGAAAATATAAGCTAATTCTTTAAATTATTAGATACAACAAATGCAAAATTACTTTGTCAATTGCTTTAAAAATTTCGCAGGACTTCCTGTCACATTCTGAACTCATCCTACCCTGGACCAGTACCAGATGGGAACCAATATACTAAACTATAGGAGGCAAAATTTTATCCACCCCCTCTATTGTCAAAACTTTATTGGAAATACTGACATCCTTTGGTATGAGAGAGAAAAATATCCCCAAAACCACAAATTATAATACCTGGTTCAGTTCTAATTTAAAAATGCTGGAATTTGCAAAGAAAGAACATTTTCGGGCGCCTGGGTGGCTCGGTTGGTTAAGCGACTGCCTTCAGCTCACGTCATGATCCTGGAGTCCCTGGATCGAGTCCCACATCGGGCTCCCTGCTCAGCGGGGAGTCTGCTTCTCCCTCTGACCCTCCTCCCTCTCATGCTCTCTCTCTCATTCTCTCTCTCAAATAAATAAATAAAATCTTAAAAAAAAAAAAAAGAAAGAACATTTTCTACTAGCAATTCTAACTGCAGCCATGCTATCCATCTTCCGTTGTGTTTTCCAGATGCCCTGTGGGTTGGACATAGCACACAGGTAGGAGTCCTGTTTCTGATTCTGATGCTTGCTTGAATGTTGCATGATCCTGGGTGACTTGTCTGAGCCTCGGTGTTCTCATTTGCCAAATAAGAGTAATAGCACGCACGGACCAGCAGAGTTCGTCAGCCAGGCTTTGAGTGTTACCGACCTTTCCCACCCTCGAAGTGATTTCCATCCCTGAACTGTCAAATAGTCTCAGTGATGCCAGATGGAGTTCACAAGAAGATGAACTTTAGGTTTTCTTTCTTAAACCCAACAATATGATGTCTTACAACTGATTGAACATTACTAGTTTATAAAACACTGGCACCAATGAAGCCTTCATTCAAGTCACGTTGGCTGCGTAAGTTCAGGCTTTGATGCACGCTCTCTACGCCAGACACATACATATATTGGTAATAGGAACAACAACAAAAACACAGCTCATCTCGAAAACAAGATAAGCATTATTTATTGGATAGAAACACCGAGCAAAAAGCAGGGACAAAGCCAGCAGGCCACAGCAGCCAAGAGCGTAGCCGCCGCTGAGGAAGGGGGCCCAACAGTACTCCACGCAAGAAGGCAACGGAAATACTCCTCGAAGCCAGAGGCTGGAAAGAGGCTCCTGCTCTCGTGAAAGGAGATAGACAGAAATGGCTCAGACTCAAATTCCAAAAGAAGCTGTGAGTGTGAGAAGGCAAGGGTGCAAAGACGCGGTGTTCCTGCCAAGCCCTGGATCGTGCCTCCCGCTGGTTCCTCAGTGAACTGCAATATCCTCGGCTGTGGAAGTGCGTTTGTGTGTAGCCATCCGCTCACGTGATCCTCTCAACTGCCCTGAAAGGACACTGGGTGCGTGCTATTACTCTTATTTGGCAAATGAGAACACCGAGGCTCAGACAAGTCACCCAGGATCATGCAACATTCAAGCAAGCATCAGAATCAGAAACAGGACTCCTACCTGTGTGCTATGTCCAACCCACAGGGCATCTGGAAAACACAACGGAAGATGGATAGCATGGCTGCAGTTAGAATTGCTAGGAGAAAATGTTCTTTCTTTGCAAATTCCAGCATTTTTAAATTAGAACTGAACCAGGTATTATAATTTGTGGTTTTGGGGATATTTTTCTCTCTCATACCAAAGGATGTCAGTATTTCCAATAAAGTTTCAACAATAGAGGGGGGTGGATAAAATTTTGCCTCCTATAGTTTAGTATATTGGTTCCCATCTGGTACTATCAACTCTAAGGGGAGAGAAGGGACCTTCAAGAAAGGGAAGAGAGGATCTTCATATACAATTAGGTGGTGAGAAACCAGCAACAACATGATCGAAAGACTGGACAAGAATTTTCAAAGGTTTGAGATAATATTTGAAAAGTATATGCTTGTAGATGTCCTAGAATTCTCAAAATAGTCCAAATTAACCTTACTTCTTCTAACTTACGTTGCTCACCAGATTATGAATAAATGTGATTTAATGCCCATACTCACACATGCACACACATAAACCCGCCAGATCTTTTAACCTGATTTTTTTTTTTTAATTTAGAAGCCCTAGGCTACATTGAGGGAGAGTCTCTGTAACAAAAGAAACTAAGTAAAGGTGTTCTGTGCATCAGCCTTGAGCTGATACAAAAGTTAGCACAGGAAACACAGTCCTATACCATAGTCCTATACCAACGTGAACTAAAGCCACGCTCACCTTGCCCAAGTTTCTGACGAAACTTCCCTTCGAACCTTACCCCTAGCACCTCTCCACTGGCAAATAATAAAAGTTTTGGTCCTCTAGTATCCCTCTCTAACCTCATCAATTGTCTTGTTCACCAACTAACATGGTATAGGAAAGGACAGATTATAATATTCTAAATTCCCTGAAATTATGTGAAGTTTCTCAGAATTTAAACAAAACAAAGGTATGCTTTTTAATTTAAAAAGTAAATATATGTAAATAGTTTTCTTTATTCTTATTCAGTGCTTCTTCATTCCTGTCCTGACTAGACATTAAAAGCCGTGTCGTATGAGCTGTCAAACTTTAGGTGTGTTTAAATGTACATACTTCTTGCACACATGGCTTGCACACATGGCCTTACACATCACTTGGCATATAATGCCTTGTTTGCACTTGCAGGGTAAGAGAGGCTATACGGGCATTTCAGTACAAAGAGTAGAAGGGATGGAACTGAACACATCTTGATTCTCTGAATTGTGGATAAAATACTAGAAATGCTTATTGCTTTTTCTTCAAGAGATCTGGAGCATCGCCCTTAACCCTGAAATCCATTAAGGAAAAGATTCCACACATATCAGCTCAACTAAAAATGCTTTGGGACAGCCTGTTTCTTTCAAGGTTATAAGCTAAGATAAATAGCGAAGAGACTATTGAAATGTCCTAGTTTACGTCTTAGCAATTAGAGAGTATCAAAAACAAACCATAAAATGCTTATGAGACTTACATGTTAAGCCAAGCACTTATAAATCGAGGAGTTTTTCTTTTTGATTTCTAAAATAGGAATTCCTCACATCATTTAAGAGATGGGAAAAAAAATTTTTTTAATTAGTTTTCTCTTTGTTCCTCTTATTGTGTGGCTTTTCACAAAGTCTCGGTGAGTGGAGCCCTTTTCAAATTCCATTTGCCAAACCAGACTCTGGAAAAAAAAAAAAAAAAAAGATTAGGCCAGTTATAACACAGGCTTATTCCCAAATAAGGGCTGAAATTAATGTGTTTCTAATTATTTAAATACCCAAGTGATGCTTAAAATCCCTCTCTAAATAAAATAAAATAAAATAAAATAAAATAAAAATATAAAATCTCTCTCTGCATAAAAGAGAAACTTGTCAGAATTCACTCAGTGTTAGTCCTTTCCTGAAAATGATGTCTCCATTCTTGCAGATTATCCAGCTCCAAATAAATTATCAATTGCAGTATGCAGATACATAGTCATAGTTTGGTAGTTGGCATACGCATTTAGATTCAGGATTCCTACTGCTTTGAAAAACATTTAGCAGTATCTGTCAGTTGACATTTATAGAGATGGGGAGAACTGGGGATATTTCACTGTGACGTGAGCACAAGAATTGGGTCCAGTGAGCTATGAAGCTGAAGAAGAGAGCCTGAACCAGAGTAGAGGGTCTTATATAAAACAGATTCCTGTGAACTCAGAAACGGAGTAGAATGGTGCTTCCTAGGGGCTGGAAGGTGAGGGAAATGGGAAGATGTTAGTCAAAGAATATGAATTTTCAGTTGTAAGAGGAATCAGTTCTGGGAATCTAATATTTAGCATGGTGACTATCGTTAACAATACTGCATTAGAAACTTGAAAGTGGCTAAGAGAGCAGATCTGAAATGTTATCACCACACACACACAAAAAGAGGTAATTAGGTGAGGTGATGGAGGTGTTAATTAACCCTCATTGTGGTAATCATTTTGCAATATATATATATGTGTATAAACAATGTTATATTCTAATAATAACAATAAAGTGGGGAAAAATTCAATTGATAAAGGGCAGCCGTTGATAATGTCTAAAAGGATAGGGACACCATCAGATTTGAATTTTACAGCTAAATGTCTGGAGGCAGTGTGAGAACAAACTGTAGGGGGTTAGATAAAAGATGGACTATTTAGCAAGTCTAAATGAAAGGTGGTGAAAATCTGAATTCAGGTAGTGATGATGGGAGTAGAGAAACAGATTTTCGGGAGGCAGAAAGAATCCAAAAAACTTGATCACAGATTAAACAAATGTTTGGATGGAGGGATGGATCAATGCTTTGCTGATCCATTCTCTATACCCTATTATTATCAATGAAATCAATTTGCGAATCTCCTGAATTTGCAAGTGAACGTCTATGGGGAAAAGTAATATTTCTAATATTTAACAACCACAGATGTAATAGCCCAGGCACTCATTCTGGTTTTTAGCACTGAATCAGAGGCAGGAATGCCTTCGCTGGCCAGGTACTAACCCCTTAATTGTTGGATCGTTGGGAGATCATTGGGGAAATCGGGGGGGGGGGGGGGGGGGAATTGGGGTTGCAGGGATTGTGGTAGCAGAGAGATTAGGCGCTCAGGATAGTAACTGTTTACTAAACAAGCAAGAGGCCTTTCAGCATTTTAACAACTGGTATGGCTAAATATTAGCTTTGGCTTTGATGAAGAGCAAAAATAGCATGCCCCAAGAGAGAATTACCCCTTTTCTAAGGAAATCAATAACCACACAAATTCACAGGAATCCTCTGTGCATCACCGAGCATCTTCTACCAGTTCAAGTTATGGTGAAAAAGAAAAAAAGTTGAGAACCGAGGGACCTAAGTTGGAGTTCTGGCTCCGCCTTTTAATAGTGTATGACCTCAGGCAAATATTTAACATTTCTGAACTTCATTATTTTCCTTTATAAAATGGAACTAATAGCATTTACCTTAGTACCTCCCAGGGATGAAGTGTGGATCAAGTAACATATACAAAAGAGCTTTGTAAATTGTGAAACTCTCTGTAAAAGTTGGTTATTGTTTCAATATTAATGCTGTAACCTGAGTTTCCCTAGGCGTCCTCTGGCTGTGGAAGGCTTAATGACATAGGAATGACATTAATTTAAGCTGCAATAGATAGTCCTTGTTCCTGCCTGCTCACTCAGGATCTCAGCCCTTGCAACATTCTCCTGAGGACTCCCCAGAGCTCTTAAGCCAGTCTAGCCCTCCCCTCAGCTGCACGACTCGGGCTGGGTACTATCTTGGAGGGCATGGCTGGTGCTTCTCATGGTTCAAATAAACAGCTTCCCAGCACAGTGCCGTCACATTCACGACACACATCAGTGCTTGGGCCATGTCTTCTCAGCCACTACATTGTTCCACCAGGCACTGTGGGTGGGAACTGCAGCCACTTTTTGCTGGGGCCAGCCACGGAAGCCCACACAAGGAGAGAGGAGCTACCCTGGGTCTTGGGTAGTAATTCTCAATCCCAGCTGTACGCTGACTTCTCCTGGGAAGATTTATTTTATTTATTGGACAGTGAATTGTTTCTGCATTTCTTAAACCAGTTCTTTCTTACACACACTGTGTAAACTATGTTTCTCTTGCTTTCTTTCTTTTTTTAAGATTTTATTTATTTATGAGAGAGAGAGAGAGAGCACAAATGGGGGGAAAGACAGAGAGAGAGGGAGAAGCAAGCTCCCCGCTGAGCAGGGAGCCTGATGAGACGTGGGGCTCGATCCTGATCCCAGGATCCTGAGATCATGACCTGAGCTAAAGGCAGACACTTAAGCAACTGAGCCACCCAGGTGCCCCTTTATCTTACCTTCTTAACCATAAAGGAACAAGAAGTTCTGTCTTTTTTTTCTTTATTGACGTATAGTTGACATGCAAAGTTACATTAGTTTCGAGCGTACTACGTAATGATTCAACAACTCTATACATTATGCTATGCTTCTGGGAAGATTTTTAAATGCCAATGCCTAGTCCCTTCCCCCATCAGACTAATGGAAGCCAAATCCCTGGAGTTAGAACCCAGACATCAGTATTTAAAAAAAAACACACAAGTGACTTTGATTCAAGTGAGTGTTGAGGGCCACCCTATGGGTGGGGGAGCACCTACCTCTCCCCTTCCATGTGTCACCTGTTCAGCCCCAAAAGCTGAGCAGCATGTGCCACCCCCCCACACCTGCCTCAGAGAGGCTCTCCAGAACTGTAAAAGAAACTGTTATATTAAATTTCTCTTAATTTTTCTGATCTATGGTCATCGTATTCACTCCATTAAGTATAAGAAAATGCTGTTTGGGATGCCTGGGTGGCTCAGCCGGTTAAGCGTCTGCCTTCTGCTCAGGTCATGATCCCAGGGTCCTGGGATCGAGTCCCGCATCAGGCTCCTTGCTCAGCGCGGAGCCTGCTTCTCCCTCTGCCTGCCGCTCCCCCTGCTTGTGCTCTCTCTCTCTCTGACAAATAAATAAATAAAATCTTTAAAAAAAGAAAATGCTGTTTTATTTTTATATCATACTTTCACCTTATTTTCCATGTATATTTTATAATGTACATAAATAAATAAATGTGTATTAATCCTGTGGGCTCAAAATATTTTATTAATTGGGGTGTGGGATGAAAATTTTGTAGAAGACCATTATCTTTCTGGTATCTGTGACACTCCATAGTTTCTTAATGTAAAATTGACTTAATTTTTTCTGATCTAAAAAAAATCTACAACTCATTTATTAAATGGTCTCATATACAGACTTTTAAAATTCATAAAGGAGTTGACGTTCCTAAATACTAGAAGTACTAGTGAAAGCCACAAGCTTAAAAGGGATTTTGTTTGGTTGAGTTTTTTTTTTTTTTTTTTATTTTGGTCAAACTGGTCTCCTGATTCCAAGACCAAGGGTTTTTAACAAACATTTAAATATTATATATTTAAATATGAAATATTAATACACATATATAGAAAAATTTTTTAAAATTCGCCTGTGAAATAAAGATAATAATTTTAAAACCACGAAGAAAGACTTTCTCAGATGTTTTCCAATCAGGTAGTAAAATGCCAATGTGTGTTTTGCTAAGTGAAAAGGCCTCAACCACAAGACTTTTTCCTTTCAGGATAATTTTGTAAACAGCTCGCTCCTTAATTAAGCAACATAAAATGCTCAGCTAAATGACTCATCTCTACTACATTGAGGAGGGATTGAAAAAAGACTATAATTACTAATACAAGTTCCTTGCAAATAGTGTTACACACGCACGTTCCTTGCTCATTCTGCACTGTGAATTATTTACCCCAGCATACAAAATAAGTTATTAAAGCAAAACAGTTATAGAAAGCCTGAATGGTTGTATTATAAAAACTTTGAATTTTATTGGAAGGTGGAGAAAACATTTCCTGTGATTCTCTAATCAAAACTCCCTAGGGCCCCATCACAGGGGCTTTCAAAAGCAGCCCTGACCATTGAGAAGGGGAAACTTTGCCCACAGGAGAACCTCAGCTCCACTTTGTTTAGGAAGTGATGACTGAAGTTTAATTCATTGGATCACATGGCCCAGAAATGCTGTGCCAGCTTGGATCTTACTTTAAGTTTCCTTAATAAACTCAGTGTAGGGACACCTGGGAGGTTCAGTCATTAAGTGTCTGCCCTCGGCTCAGGTCATGATCTCAGGGTCCTGGGATCAGAATTGAGCCCCACATCTCATCGGGCTCCCTGCTCAGAGGGGAGCTTGCTTCTCCCTCTCCCTCTGCCCCTCCCCCCATTCGTGCTCTCTCTCTTTCTCTCTCTCTCTCATAAATAAATAAAATCTTTAAAAAAAAAAATAAATAAACTCAGTGTATTTTCGTTCAAAGATGCAGAGACCTGTTGGTAACTCTTTGGCAACAATCCGCAAGCTGTATTAAAGCTTCTTTCAGGCACTTCATGTATAACCTGCAAGAATTCCAGCTGTTTTCCTTTAGTCTATTCTTCTAAAGAATACATTTTTTCCATTAAAATCGATGTCACAGAGAAACTTTTTTTTTTTTGGTAAAACATGCTCATTAATTTTCTTTTATCTAAATATCTACTCAAAGAAAGTTGGTTGTCTAAACTCTTCAACTCCTCATATTAGAATGTCAAGTTCCTTTCTAGATTTAGCTAATGGGTCAGGAATGTAAACTTGATTTTCGTTGCTAAAAGTTTTTCATTGTAGATCTTTCCAATCTCATAATTTCATTCAAAGCTAAGTTTTTTTCTTCTCATCCTGTTCTCCCTGGCCATTTTTGAAGCTTGGTTTTTTGTTAAACTCTTCCTGTTTCTGCATTACGTATAGAAGGTATTTTATCTCATATTGTAATAACTATGGTCAACAAAGTCACTCCAAATCTCTCTCATTTATATACTCCCTTTTGATGAGAAATTATAATAAATGAAAAGCATCAAAGATTGTGCTTTCATTAGGCAGGGAATTCAGACTAAAATAATCTATTACTTAATGAAAAAGAAACATTTTGTTATGTATTGTTATTTACAATAAATTCTGTTCCAGTCTGTTCCATTTTTACATAGATGGGACTTTTTCAAGGGCTAGTCCTATGAAAACCAGTACTTTGTAAGTCCATAAATAAATAGGAAAATAATATTTTTTAATATCAGTCTAGGAACGGTTAACTTTCTTCACAGAATCTATTTCTCACATTTCTTAACATTTAGCAACAACAATTAGAGAAGTAAGTCTACTAGAAAGCAGGAGGTAGGCATGGACTCAAAAAAAAAAATTGCAAAGACATTAGAATGATGTCCAATATTTTAAAAACCTGCAATAGTTAATGACCACAGCAAAGGTGCCAAGAATGGGTTAAGGTAAAAGAAGGAAAGATGAAGAAAGGAAAAGTATTTCACAATAGTTAAGTCTAAGGAGTAGAAGGAAAAGCAAACGGGGAGGCTTTACAAATAGCATCCCATTATTCATTGGGCTAGTTTTGTGTAGAGAAAAGTACTTTAAGGTATAATTTTATATTTTCACTGATCTTTCTTCACATTGAGAACATACGTACACATGATATAACAGTGTATAACCTTGAGATTCATTAAAGTAACGTATGTATAAAAGAAAAGTTCAAAGCAAATAATTTACGAAGAGGAAAATTACTGAAATACACATTAGGCAATTATAGAAGATATGTTGGACACCATTTATTAAACAACCAGCTAAGGGGTGCCTGGGTGGCTCAGTCGTCCTGGGATCGAGTCCCACTTCGGGCTCCCTGCTCAGCAGGGAGCCTGCTTCTCCCCCTGGCCCTCCCCCTGCTCGTGCTTTCTCTCTCTCTCTCTCAAATAAATAAATAAAATCTTTTTAAAAAATAAAAAACCAGCTAAATTATATCCAACAGTGTAGTTCTAAAACTGGTATTGGTTATTGGTGGTATCAGTTATTTGAATTAGTAAAAGTAAGATATTACCATTGATGAGAATGTGACAAATATAAAATAAAGAAGATATTTCATCCACTGTTTCACCAGATGAGTGAATAATAACAGCAATTTAAAAAGACACAAAATTAGGGTTGATTGAGGCAACAACAACAACAAAAACTGAAGAAAAATCCATAGCAATCTACAAATATTTGAAGGGTTTTGGCAAGAAATTACTTTTAACCCTTGTTATAAAGAATTTGATACTTTACATTGGATTTAGCTTCAAGCAGGAGAGGAAATATGAATCATTGTTATTGAGCATCTATCATGTGCTGCCCTCTCAATTCAATGTCTCAAGAACTTTGCAAACTAAGGGCTGTTATCTCTATTTACCTGATAAAGAAAACAGGGCTTCGATGGGCTAACAACTTGTCCAAGGTTTTACATAGTTGGAAGCAAGCAAGATATTCTAATTCAAGTCTGTCTGGCTCACAGGTCACTTTCGGAGTTTCCAAGTGTATTCGATAAAGCCCGGTAGATCCTTAAGTGTGCCAAAGGGCAAGAGGGAGGGGTCTAAGGAATTTGAGTCTTAGATCACTGTTTCCTCTTTAAACAAAATAGTTTCACTGTTGCTTGTTTTGTACTGGAGATCTGTGTGAGATTTCAGTAAAAACAAACAGGCAAACAAAAACTCTCCTGAGAAAGCTTCAAAGACACTCTACTACACAATGCTGCCTAGAGCTCAGCTTTCAGAAGTTCTGGACTGAAAAAAAAAACCTGTGGGAGACAAAAATGTCCAATTTAACTCTTTCTCTAGAGGTGTTAAAGTGGAAAACAGACAATTATATTTTGAGAACAGAGCATGTCCCTTTTCTTCCTTGATGTACAAGAATGTAAGACATTATCCCTCAGGTACTTTCTAGAATGAGGATGACAAATTTAGAGCACCCAAACCCTTGGCTGTCATGGCTACTCAGTCGCCACTGAGGCAAACCAGAGTCTTGGAACGTTTTCCTACAGAACACTCCCGGAAGTTCAATGCGTAGATCAGAGTTACGTGAACTATTTAATTTTATTTCTATACCATCCTTTTCCATAAAAAAATCAATAAGGGGACACCTGAGTGGTGAAGTCAGTTAAGCAATCTGACTCTTGGTTTTGGCTCAGATAGTGATCTCAGGGTCCTGGAATTGAGCCCTGCGTCAGATGCCATGCTCAGCAAGGAGTCAGCTTGGGATTCTCTCTCCCTCTCCCTCTGCCCCTCCCCCACCCCCCAGCCCTCTCTCTCTCTCAAATAAATTATCTTTAAAAAGAAAAAAGACTGGTTTTCTGTAAAAGCAATAGATTAAAAAATTTTTAAAGGCTATAAAAGAAAAAATAATACATTCTGAAGAAATTTACTTATCCCCAGAACCAGTGTTTTTTTAAAAAAAAATACTTCAGGGGCACCTGGGTGGCTCAGTCATTGAGCATCTGCCTTCGGCTCAGATCATGATCCCAGGCTCCTGGGATCAAGCCCCACATAGGGCTCCCTGCTAGGCGGGAAGCCTGCTTCTCCCTCTCCCTCTCCCCCTGCTTGTGTTCCTTCTCTCACTGTGTCTCTCTCTGTCAAATAAATAAAAATCTTTAAAAAAAAAAAAATACTTCAACCTGAATTTTCAAAATAAAATATCTCAGTTGTCCCACTGTGGCCAGTGGAAAGTATGAAACTGCAGATTGTGTACTGTTTTCTCCTTCATTCACTACTTGTGACCCAAGACCTACCCTTCCCTTCTGCTTCCGTTCTTTCATTGGTCTCTGTTGGGCCACTTAGCTCCAGCTAAATAGAAAGAATGAAGAAAGAAGCTTTCTTAAGCCCTCTTGTCAACTTGCAGATATATAACTCCTCTAGAATCACAAAACCTGCAGGTTATTGCTCTCAAATCTCATAAATGCAATCAGAACAGTCTCAATGTGACTACCAGTTCTAAAAGCAAGTTTGTCTAAATCAGGGCATGATTTATGTTGGAAGAAAAAAATGTTAGAGAAAGCATGTGTTGTGTCCTCACCCCCATTTTACTTACACCTTCTCCAGAATGAGAACATGGCAGGCAGCAAGATCAAGCAAGCAGTGATAGAAATGTAAAGACTGAGGGAAAGAGCAAGAGTATTTATGAAATCCGGGGGCCAGCAAGGGTGGCAAATACTATTCCCTCTTCTCCTTTTACAAAAGATATAAAACAAGCTGGCATACTAGAAACTTTGTTAGGTGAAAAGAAAGAATTTTAAAAGATAAAAAGAAATTTGGTAGAGATTGAGGGCAGATTTTTTTTTTTTTTCCATTCTACCTTTTGGGAGTGGAGTTTTGTGTGATGGGAATTTACCTAAGACATTTTCAAGCTTTCAGGAGATTTATGGGTCTGTGGAAGTGGGTAGAAAGAGAAGCAGGAGGTTGTGTGTGCTTCCAAAAAATCTATGGAAGGCCAAGATGAAAACTCTGGATATTTGCAAGAGAGACAGAGCTTCTGCTTTTCTTCTTGCTTGTCCAACACAGTTTATCATTAGAAGAAAAGGTAGAGATTCCAGGAGAACAACACTCCAGAAAGGGAGAGGTACATCAGGCAGGAAAAGCCACATCCTGCTGCAAAAACAATAAAATCTTATTGGTTTAAAACACTAAATTTTTGCTTCTTGTTCAATCTACATATCTGCCTACTCTGTTCATAGTATGCACTCAAAGAGCACCCCCCATATCACACTTACTGACAGAGCACTCTACCATCTCAAATGTGCCGGAAAGAAACAGAATACAAAAAGTTCTCATGTTGGTGATGAAGTGATTTTCCTGTAAGTAACACACATTCCTTCTGCTTTAAAAGTTATTAACGGGGGGCGGGAGGGATAGGGTGGCTGGGTGATAGACGTTGGGGAGGGTGTGTGCTATGGTGAGCGCTGTGAATTGTGTAAGACTGATGAATCACAGACCTGTACCTTGAAACAAATAATACATTATATGTTAAAAAAAAAAAAAAAGAAGAAGATAACAGGAAGGGAAAAATGAAGGGGGGGAATCAGAGGGGGAGATGAACCATGAGAGACTATGGACTCTGAGAAACAAACTGAGGGTTCTGGGGGGGGGGGATGGGTTAGCCTGGTGATGGGTATTAAAGAGGGCACGTACTGAATGGAGCACTGGGTGTTATACACAAACAATGAATCATGGAACACTACATCAAAAACTAATGATGTAATGTATGGTGATTAACATAACATAATTTAAAAAAAAGTTATTAACCAAAATCAACCACATGGCCCCACTGAGCCACAATAGGAATGGGAAGGAATAACCCCATGTGCCCAGAACAGGAGGTAACAGGAAACATTAGGAAAATAGTACTAATAACTTCCTCAAGAGGACATCCTCGGGTCTCAAAAGTCTAAGCAAGTCCAGGGCTGTCTCACAGTAGGGCCAGAAGAAGAACGTTCATAGCATTGTTTCTACTTGTATGTGGGGAGTTAAAACAGAAGTAACATACAATATAAAAAAAAAAAACCTCTAAACTACCTCATTCCCCATTTCTGACACATATATAATAAAGTTTATAAATACTTGGAGTATGTAAATGTGTGTGTGTGTGTGTGTGTGTGTGTGTGTGTGTGTAGCAAAGATATAATAAACTCTCATTAAATGGACTGGCTTGGGGAAAATGCACATTGATTTACTCAAAGACATATATTATTAAATATCTGCAAATTAATTCAATATTATTATTTTAAAATAAATATAAGAACTAGTTAGAGCAATTACATATCATTGGGAATAGACTTTCAAGGAGCTTCCTCCAGTAGAAAAAAAAAGGATGTGTTATGGGCTAAGTTCATGTATTAAAAAAATGAGTAAGTTACAATTTCCTCTTTCAAAAGGCACAGAGATGTCAACTGTATAATAACAGTCGGTCAAAGGAAAACACTAATACTAAGTCTTTATTCATCTGAATGAATGTCAGTACTATATTTCCAAGTCCTTAAGAAGATGATATTACTGTCATTATTCCAAAAAAACTCAAGGGAAAATACTTCATACAAAATGCCAAATAATCAGAGTTAGCTTGGATATATTGAACTTAAATAGTCAGAATGTAATACATCCCAAACAGCTAGCATAGTCAGGGACTTCTAGACCCATTGATGTCTGTACTATCGAATTATGGGTTTCATGGCAGTCCAACTTTTCCTTGGACCAAGAAAGGATTCAGATAGCTTGGCATGAAGTTTTACAATAAATCTGTGTTTGGAATATACTTCAAAGAGATAAAAACTAACTTTCATTTGAGAAGCAATGGAAGCTTTGTCAATGCATCTAAGGTCATGAAAGACACATTGACTATAGTTATTCATTCTTGCTTTATTAATGTTTTTTTTTAAAAGATTTTATTTATTTATTTATTTGACAGAGAGAGAGAGTGAGAGAGAGCACAAGCAGGGGGAGAAGCAGGCTTCTTATCAAGCAGGGAGCCCGATGTGGGGCTCGATCCCAGGACCCTGGGATCATGACCTGAGCCGAAGGCAGACGCTTAACCCTCTGAGCCACCCAGGCACCCCATGTTTCAATTATTATTTCTCTATTTTGAGAATAATAAATTAGGTAACCTGGGATATCATTTAAGGTTGTTAGGCTGCAAGTAATAGAAAACAAATCCAAGTAAGAAACGCAGAAAAAGAATGTATTGAAAGGATCACAGGTAGCTTATAAAACCAAAGAAAAGCATGCACTAGGCTTGAAAAATAACAGGAATTAGGGCATGCAGGAGTCAATCAGCCACCACAGGATGAGGAAACTCTAACCAATTTTTTTAAAGATTATTTATTTATTTATTTAAGAGAGAGAGAGAGAGAGCGCATAGTAGGCAGTCGGCGGGGAGGAAGGGCAGAGGGAGAGGGAGAAGCAGAGCAGGGAGCCTGATGCGGGGCTCGATCCCAGGACTCAATGATCATGACCTGACCCAAAGGCAGACCCTTAACTGACTGAGCCACCCAGGTGCCCCAAAGCTTCAGCCAATTTTTAGGATTTTGCATCATTCTGCTCAGCAGTCAGCATCCTGGAGGTGATACTGACTGGCCTAGTTTAAGTCACACCCCCACCCCTTAGCTAGAGAGGGTCAAGATGTCCTGACTGATTGTTCTATCAGTCTTCATCACCGGAGAGGAAGGTACTTTTCTGAAAAGAATTTGGGTTGTTTTTACCAAATCAAGATAAAATAGCACAATGAATGCCTAATAAAACAAATATCTACTATACTAGGATATATTCTGAAGAGCTGTAAAATTAAAATGCTTTTTAGAACTGCCCACAAACTTCCACAAAACTGAAAATGTTGAAATTTGAGTTCCAATCTCACCAGATTTTCTCTCTATGTAAGTGCATGCATATATGTAATTATACATGTATATGAGTATATTTGTACGTAATCTAAGATTTGTTACACACACAAAAAAAGTAAGAGCCTAGCAGGAAGCAATTAGCTGTATACTATAAAATCCTTCAGAATACAGGTAGTAGAAAGCAGGATCTGAATTATTTGAATTTAACTTTCAGGGACAAAAGCATGAAAAGATAAGACTCATTCCAGAACAGCAAAGAGTCTTATGACACTGAAAACAAGTTGTGTATGGGAGAGATAGGAAATCAGATTTGTAGCAGGGAGACCAGGTGATCAAGGATTTATATGCCAGGAGTCTGGATTTGTACCACGTAGGCAATGAGGCACCAGTGAAGTTTATTTAAGTATGACATGATATGATCAGATTTGTGTTTGTATGTTTATTTGTTTAAGCACTGGTAGAAATGTGTGGGATGGATTAAAGGAACAAACCACAGGAAGTAGGAGGCCTGATTAGGCAACTGGCAGTGATTTAGGCAAAACAAAGTTATAGGGACCCGACCTAAGACAATAGCAGTGGAGCTAGAAAGACAGGAACTGCATTAATTAGCTTTTTCTATATAACAAACTACCCCTCAAAACTTAGAGGTTTAAAGCAACAACCATTAAGTTAGCTCATTGTTTCTCAGCTGTGGTGGGAGGGGTATGTCCCCCACCAGCACCATCAGGGGACATTTGGCAGTGTCAGGAGATATTTTTGGTTATCACAGTGAGAAGCAGTGCTACTGTTATGGGTGAGTAGAGGCCAGGGATGCTGCTAACCATCCATTATAGGACAGCCCCCCAAGAATCCTCCAGTCCAAAATGTCGGTGGTGTTGAGATTGAGAAATTAGCTTCTGATTCTGAAGCTCATCAGTTTGGTCTGAGCTCAGCTGGGCCTCTGCCGATGGGGGCCAGACTCCAATCTCAGCAGGTTAATTCATGCATGTGTGGTCAGCTAGCTGGCAGCTGAGAGCTGGCTAGTCTAAAGTGGCTCTGGTGACCTCCTCTCTGACCCCTGTCATTTCTTATCCTCCAGCAGGTTGGCCACGAATTGTGCATGTGGTGGAGGCAGGGTTCCAAGAAACCAAGAAGAAATGTGCAATTCCTCTCAAGACCCTGTCTCAGAATGCACACCCTCTCAGCCTCATTCTGTGAGCTGAAGCAAGTCACAAGTCTGGCCCAATTCGAGGACTAGAGAAATAGACTGTGCCTCTTGATATGAGGGCTATAAAAGAACTGTGTCCACCCCAGAGACAGACTCTTGGAGTAGTTAGGAGGTGGAAGCAAACCAGTTGGTGGTCACTGGTGAAGAGAGAGGGGCTGACATTAAAATTATATTGACTGGAGGCCCATGGATAATTGAATCCTGTTTTTGGCTACCTACCTCTGCCTATGATTCCCAGAAGAAAATATATATACACAGCAAACAAAGTAAGATAAAAATGACCCCCTTTGTTTCTATCTGGGGATGTTGACTCAAAAGCCAGTAGAAAGGTTTCATGAACTATTTGTTTCCCAGAGGAGTTCCTTTTACCAAGCAAGTGCAAGCCTAAAAATCTACAGTAAAAGCAGAACAAAAGACCCTCTACCTCTAGTCCATTCAAAAATGTCAGGTTTTCTCCAATGTGAAGAAAGTCACACGTATGGAGACAGAAGGAGGCAAAGGAAGGAAAGGGAAGATAGGGAGAAGGTATGGGAGTGGGAGGGAGGGAGGAGACAGGAGAGGAGACATATGGCTATAAGGTGGCTCCCTGGGAAACTTCACTCAGCTCTTGAGGGGAAGAACACATCCTGCAAATACCTCACCCATGTACACTATCTTCACCAGGACAGGGTCAAACATGGTTCTAATGAACCCGATCAGTCACAAGAGAGAAACTGCTCTTCAACCTCATCTACTCTTTTGGAGAAAACAGGGAGGACACTATTCAGCTTCAGCTTCTACCCTCTAACTTGTTGTAAACCATTAGGTACAGGACAACGAAAAAGGAAAAACTTAGGATGACTCCTGAGCTCCAGACTGGACACCTGAGAATGCTGAGTTTAATCTGGATGGGCATAGATATTTGAGAATCCTTCAGCATAGCTGGTAGTGGATGCTGTGCGTATGAAGAAACTACCCTTGGAGAGTGTGCAAAGTGGGAAGAGAAGCAAGCCAAGAGCAGAGCCTTGGAAAATACCAGCACCGAAGCAGCTAATGGAAAAAGAGAGGCTCATAGTGTAGGCTCAGTAGACTGACTGGAAGGAAATGTAAGTGAAAAATCAGGAAGGGACAGGGAGTTGTAAAAAAAAGAAAAGCAGAAAGTTCCAAAAATTTGACTATGGCCTATATAGTCGAATGCAGCAAGGATAAAAGTAAGATTAAAGACCAAAATGAACGTTCACTTTGGCAATGGTCATGGATGACTCAATAGTTTAGGAGTAAATGAAAATTGAGATTAGGATTGCAAGTAATGATTATTACTTTATTGAATAAAGATGAAGGAAGAAGAGAGATATAAGAACATGCGATTATGAGAGTTTTTTTTATTTAAAGAGACTTGTGTGTCTTTACATGCTGAGGGGGAGGTTCACTGGAGTGGTTGAAGATAAAAGAAGAAAAGCATGATGGAAAGATCTCTCAAAGGACACAGAACAAATGAAATGCAGAAGAGCATGCTGAAGGAGTCTCTTGTAAAGGAAGATGGAAGCAGAACCTCACAAGTGAAGGAGGTCAGGAGTTGGAGGTTTTTAAGCTCATAGCTTGAAACCAGGCTCTTCCTGGGTCAAGCAGGGAACAGCCATCACTTACCTATTCCAAATGCGTTGGGAAAGGGGAACGGGCTGGTGTCGATCAGAGAGCTGGAGGACAGTAATGAATATAATATTAGACTTTAAACAAGCAATTTCCATTTTATAAAGATTGTGAGGAACTCAGAGTGAAAATAGTAACGACTAAAAAGCCTACGAAAAAAGTAAAGGTATTGAAATGGAAGATGATCTAGCAATGTTTATCTTCCAATATAGGATATAAACAAGTAGGAAAACATACAAGAGCAGCGCTGAAATGCATTTATTCTACATTTATTGACTAACTATGCCAGGTCCTCCAAAGTATAAAGGACCCTTCGTCCCAGCCGTTGAAGAGCTCACAATCTGGCAAGAGAGAGAACCAAACAAACCCTTGTAAGGGAAGCTAACTGCGAGAGAGGTGAGGCACGCATTGATCCAGCCTAGGCTCCCTACTCAGCAGAGAGTCTGCTTCCCCCTCTCCCTCTGCCTGCCGCTCCCCCTGCTTGTGCTCTCTGTCTCTCTTTCTCTCTCTGTCAAATAAGAGGCTGGGTGGAGGTCAGAAAGGGCAATCTGAAAACTGGAACGAATGTGCAGAAGTGGAAAGAGTCTCAGGAAGAATCTAGTCAAATAGACACATCAGGAGCCCTCATCCGTCTACCAGTTACTTAATCCTTTTTTTCCATTTAAAGCTCCCCAACTCCTCACATACATTCTGGATTTTTTTAAAAAGGGGGTAAAGAAATTAGGACTTCTCTGTCCTCTACTCTTCTCATAAATAAAACACTTGCCAATATTATCCCTCACCCCCAGGTTCTTGCTAAGTAACCTGAGGACTGCACTTCCAGAGAAGTCATAGATTAATCATTGCTTTGCATTTAACCCTTTATATAGGTATTTGCATCCTCTTCTCATACCAAAGTCCTTCTTATAGAGAAATTTTGGCTCCTGTGGAGGGAGAAAAGGGTAGAGAATGGAAAGGAGTGTCTCCTAGCATCTCTCTTCAAATCATATGTCATGTCATTGACTCCACTTACGCTTTCATGCTGTCTGTGAATAACTGAAAAGGTTGCATTGTGCCTTGAATTTTAAAAAGTAATATATAATTCACTCACTGCATTAATTCAGGTGCAATCTTAAACAAATTGAGCAATTTCAGCCACTAAACAGGGTTAACTGGAAAAGGCTCCATCCTCCATGAAGGCAACTTCTGGGGACTATGGTGCATTTGGAAGTTTAAAAGTAATTCAAATGTGTACAGAGAGGATAGAACGAGAAATATGGTTCCTAAAAAATTGGTTAAAAAAAAGCTATCTGAGTTGAATTTGAAGTGCTACTATTCTAATCTTTCTATTAAAAGATAAAACATGAGAGAAAATATTACATGCTTTCCTAACCTTAGCTTATGCATAAGAATGTAATTTATTTTTTAAAGAACACAAACACTACTGCAATTTTCGAAAACACCAAGCTTTGAAATCCTCTTAGTTAAAAATCAAATTTTTGAGGGGATTGCCCAGGGATGTAAGGAAGCATAGATAAATGTATTTTTAATTTTAATTATAAAACCCATTTCACAATGCCCTCACCTGTGTGTGTGTCAGAGCTGGTAACAGACAACACGAGCTTTGTTGGTGGTTCCACTTATAAAGGCAAGGACAGACTCAAGCAGGATTTTAAAATCCAGAATCACATTGTTCTCAGAATATGAAAGAGAGGTTTGAATGTATCAGATGGTTTACGGTGATACTAAATGAGCTCCATTACATGCCATTTTTATCCATAAAGCCCCAGATGTGCTGAGAACCTAAAAAAAGAGGAAGAATATCATCCTGGGGCAATGGTGGTGCTCAAACCCACGGGCACACCTGGATCATTTGTTGTCTTAAAATATCAGAATTGCTTGCTTGCTCTCTTGCCCATGTGCTCTCTCTTCTCTCTCTCTCTCTCACACACACACACACACACTTCCATAAGAATACTTCTGATATTTAATCCTGTATTGTATTAAATCCCTTTTTATTTTAAGTGTTCATATCTTTGCATCATTTCCAGCCACAAAGTAGGTAACATTTTTAAGAACCCACAGTCCTTATCAGGAAGGACTAACCAAGATGACTAAATTCACTATTTTTCCTTATCCCTAAACATCTCCATTAAAGAGAAGAAATGCACAACACACACACATAACCATTTTTGTTTAAAGACAGATAGGTCTGATAAGGAAAAAGCTTTTTTGGCATAGATCTCAATTTCCTTGACAAAAGGGTATGACGATACGAAAATTTCATTCATGCAGACTTTACTAAGTTGGAATTTGTGATCACTCAGAAAAGGACTGAGCCAAAGTATATCTGATGATGCAAAATCATTAGAAAGTTGTACCTTTAGGCATGTAAGTAGTTTTTGGACATTTTCATTTACGGGAACGCATAAAATTATAAGAAGTCTTTCGGCTGGGTCACCTCAGCCACCACCTCCCCTCCCCCACCCAGCTCCCTTCCCACTCATTCCTTCAGTCTCCTGAGGCAAGAGTCTCAGAAGCATCCTAGAACCACTACAGACTCCTACTCTTAGACACTTTGCAAAAGCCATGTCCTCTGTGAAAACTGCCATGGCAGCCTCACATCCCACCACCTTCTCAGTTTTACACATGCCCATCTTTCCAAAACTCTCTGTGCTGTCTTAGCTCCTCCCACTGCCATTAAGTGTTGTGACTCTCATGCTCCCTGGACTTCGCTCTCTGGAAGGGATAGGGTTTCTTCTGGACTTCGGGCCTTTTTTTTTTTTTAATTTAAATTTTAATTTTTTTATTATGTTATGTTAATCACCATACATGACATCTTTAGTGTTTGATGTAGTGTTCCATGATTCATTGTTTGCGTATAACGCCCAGTGCTCCATTCAGTACGTGCCCTCTTTAATTATCACTGATTCTTTCCACCTGGAATGTTCTTCCTCCAGACCATCACAGGACCTGGTCTTTCAAGTCTCATTGCTCTTATCACCTGGTAAGCAACACCGTCTCTGACCACCCTGTCCCACTACCTTGTTTTAATGTTTTTTTGTTAGTTCCTTTGTTGTGGGGTGTTTTTTTTTTTTTTTTACCTTTTTTTAATAGCCAATGTGATCTCATTTGTTCACTTTTTTATTGTCTGTCTTCTTCCTCCCCCTTCCTCCCCCTTCCCCTAGTTACTACCATTAAAATGTAAGCTCCTCGGTGCTTAGAACAGTGGCTGGAGCGTAATAGAAATTCAATAATATTCTTGGAATGAATAAATGAAAAAATGAATGCCTACCTGCCCCACAAACAGTGAGCTCCTTCAGGGGAGACGCCATGCCTCATTGGTTTTTTATCCCTTGTATCTAACATTGTGGGTACAGAATAACATAAATGCTCACTGAATAAATGATCCATTAAGGAATGATTAAACAATGAATAATTATGTTTTTATTATACACATCAGAAAATATTAAGCTTGGACATATTAATATCTGTTTGATTATATAGTTTTAAAAAAGATAACAGACAGGGGACCTGCAGGAACAAAGATATGGGGAATGGCTGTGAATTTTTTAAGTCTTAGTGGTCTGTTTTAAGTCATAAGAGGTTAAGTGATTTATTGATGATACTTGAAAGTAATAAAAAAATTTTAAAAAAAAGTCTGTATTCTATTCCTTGCAACACTATAGGCTAACCATTCTAAACCCACAGAAATTGTGGCTCATATATGCATGAGGCTCAGAAAGCTTCCCTGGTGTTTGATTCTGAGGCTTGAGGGCCTCAAGGAGAGTGGGGCTGTCAGCACAGAGACTGGATCCAGGAGAGTGGGACAGACAGCATCCATCAGGACAGAGAGACACTCTCTGGGGACAAAGAGATGTCAACCCCAGGGAAAGTGAACTCTCTAGTTGTGTACTATATTTTCCAAACCAAAGCTTGTGACATGTAGTCTGAGAAGGAGACCTGGGTATAAAAGATAGAACGCTTGACTCTAAAGCCAGCTCAGAGAATCCAGAGCTAATGGTTGCAATGTTAATAGTGGAACAAGTTAGTTCTCAGATTCTTCCATATTTGGGTGAAATATCTCACAAAACTTATCATCTCCCCCAGCTCTAATTGATTCCATGCTCATCAAACTTCCTGTTCAGTTTCTGAGATATCTTAATACTAGTCAGAGCATCCTCAGATTTTGGATGTAAGTGTTCTGATATCTATCAAATGTTATCTTAGAGACAGATGGGTTATAAACATATTTCTTGTGCGTTTATTAGTGATGAACCAGTCTCAGAGGAGGAAAAGCCTTGGCTACCTCTTAAAGTTCTTCTCAACTCTAAGATTCTATGGTTCTATGATTCAGTTCTCCAGAATATAACCAGTGTGTGAAGTATAGGATAGAGGATGGGTCCTGGAATCCAATCACTAAAGTCTAAAGTCCTTCCTGGAGGCTTTGCCTTGAGACTCCGAAACTGAGAGACCTCTATTTTCTTAATTCAAAGCTCTGAGCTGAAGACATTAGGTCTCTGGGTACTTGCCCCACTCAGGAGCACTAGCTTCCAGCAAGGCCATGCGCATTCCTAGAAAACAGTCACCAGCACCAGACCATCAAGGTGTCTCCCTCCTTCCCTTTCACAGCCTTTCAATCCATCTCCACCATACTGCCTCTCCTAAGCAATGAGAGAGGAGGGAGCACAGTTGCCCTGGGCTTTGTGTCTTAGGAAAATTACTTATCCATTCTAAACCTCAGTGTCTGGCCACACTCTATGTGGTACCAAAAATGTTCCATGCCCAGTTTCTATTTGTTGACATGTAGTTGAAAAAATCTATCAAAGTAGGCCTCAGCAAAATGGGGAAGTGGCAAGAATGGGTCAAATTGAGTATGTTTCCTGGATGAGAGGATCATGGGCCAAGTTATAGTAAAAGGCCTGGCAATCAGTTTCAAAACATTCTTTAACATTTGACAGAGAAACTGAGCGAAGTCCAAACATTACTTCAATTACCTTTATCTTTTAATCAGGAACCTCCCAAACCGTCAAACAATTAAAATGTGCTATACATTGTCTAGAAATTTGATGCTCAAAGTATGATCCACAAATCAGCAGCATCAGCATTATCTGGGAGCTTGTCAAAAGGCAGAATTTTGAGCCCCTGCTGTATCTGAATCTGCATTTTAAAAGGATCCCTCGGTGATTCGTATGTGACTTAAATTTTGTAAAAGGCTCATCAAGAATAACACACCTCAGGGCGCCTGGGTGGCTCAGTCGTTAAGCGTCTGCCTTCGGCTCGGGTCATGATCCCAGGGTCCTGGGATCGAGTCCCACATCGGGCTCCCTGCTCGGCGGGAGGCCTGCTTCTCCCTCTCCCACTCCCCCTGCTTGTGTTCCTGCTCTCGCTGTCTCTCTCTCTCTGTCAAATAAATAAATAAAATCTTTAAAAAAAAAAAAAAAAAAAAAGAATAACACACCTCAAAGTGTGACCAAGAGCATCAGCCTCATCCAAAAACTTGTTAGAAATGCAGAACCATGGTCCCAATCTACACTTATTGAGTGTCAAATTTGGGGGTGCGGCCCAGGAATCTGTGTTTTGACAAACCCTCCCAGGTGATTTTGATGTACTCTCAAGTTTGAGAATTTCTGCCTCTGGCCTTTTACAATTTAAATTCAAGAAGGGCTAGTTTTTTGACAAAAACTATTTTAATAATAAATTTTTTCAAGTGACTAAAAGAACCATATATCTGTCTGGACAATTTTTAAAATATGTTGGAAGCCCACGAGTATTTTCCAAAGCTGTATCCTTATAATTTTATTTAAGCACTAGTCAGAATTGATGAATGTGTGTATTGAATACCATTTGCTAATTCATCTGGCACCTGGCAAAACCATATCACACTGATATGATGGATGATCCTGCTTCTTTGGAATGAGAAAACTTCCACATGGAGGCACAGTAATTATTCCTGAGGGAATGAACATAATGTAAACCGTCATCATGGTAAGTTTTGTGGGCAAAGGACACTCAAGGGAAAAGGTATCATTTTAAGCCTCTATTCTCAGCAGTGGTGCTCTGTGGCCTTGCTCACACCCAAAGCCATTGTCAGAGCTCCTTAGACATTTCCTCCCTTTGTGGCTTTGGGTTTCATTTATCAGGTGGTGGAATACATCAAACTCCTTCTCCCTAATGCATTTGAAAAACTTCCTACTTTGAAACTTTTTTTTCTTCAAAGACAAGGTAGTGTTAATGTCAAGAAGCCAGAATGGGCTCAACCAATACACCAGTGTCTTCTACAGTGCAGCTTTGCCCAGAGAAATTTTTTAGGTATTTTATGAAGAATGTTAAAATACATGTAGTTATTTTTGAAATCAACCAACCCGGCAATTTCATTTCTAGAAATGAGTACCAAAATATAATGAACATATAGACACAGGTACGAGAAAATTCATCGCAGCCTTGTTTGTTGCCAACAGGCAAAATGTCCATTCCTAGGGAGGACGCAGTTACCTGGACTAACCAAACAGAGCAAGTTCCCTCAGGAAGGCCCTCTGCTGGTCGCCAGGCATGGACTCTTCAGTTTCCAGATGATGAGGAGGACCAGTGTATTAATTTGCGCAAGCTGCCATTAACAAAATACCACAGACCAGGTGGCTAAAACAAGAGTTGCTTATTTTCTCACAGTTCTGGAAGCTTGGAAGATCAAGATCAAGGTGTCAACACATTTGATTTCTTCTCCTTGGCCTGCAGATGGAAAGTCTCCTCACTGTGTCTTCACGTGGCCTTTCCTTTGTGCAAGCATAGAGAGGGAGAAAGAGTCCTGCTGTCTCTTCCCCTTCTTAGAAAGACTTCATTCAGATGGGATTAGGGTCCTATTCTAATGCCCAATTTTAACTTAATCACCTCTTCAAAGACCTTATCTCCAAATACAGTTAAACATTCTGAGGTCCTGGGTAGGGGGTTGGGACTTCAACATATAAATTTTGGGGAGAACACAAATCAGACCATAACAACCAGCATGTCTCAAAGAGTAGCTGGGTCCCCTGGGATTATTTATTAAGCATTCAGAAGTATTCTAATATTTTCAAAACTGGTACACCCATGCCAATGAGTAGTGGCTGAATATTAATCAGGGACACAGACTCTGTGAGGATTTAATGTTTTTTTTTTAAAAGGTTTTATTTATTTATTTGAGAGCAAGAGAGAGAGAGAGAGATAGCAAGAGAGAGCATGAGTTGGGGGGGGCGGGGAGAGGGAGAACAGACTCCCTGCTGAGCAGGAAGCCCAATGTGGGGCTTAATCCCAGGACCTCAGGACCACAACCTGAACCGAAGGCAGACGTTTAACCTACTGAGCCACCCAGGTGTCCTCTGTGAGGATTTTAAAAACATGTTCTGACAAATACCATATCATTTAACTCCTATGTGGAATTTAAGAAACAAAACAGATGAACATAGGGGAAGGGAAGGAAAATAAATTTAGATGAAAATTGAGAGAGAGGCAAACCATAAGAGATGCTGAACTCTAGGAAACAAACTGAGGATTGCTGGAGGGCAGGTGGGGGGGGAGGGTGGGATAACTGGGTGATGGGCACTAAGGAGGGCACGTGATGTAATGAACAGTGCATGTTATATGCAACTGATGAATAACTAAACTCTACCTCTGAAACTTATAAAAAAAAATGAACTGTGTTGGGGAAAAAAATGCTCTGAAAAGTCCTAAAGTTTTGGAGGAGCCCCTTCCAGCACCTTCAAGGTTGGATTTTGGGACTAAGCAGGTGGGCACTGAGACCATTTCTGGAATTGAGTCATTTGACAGCTGGTAGATAAAATGGTGTGCCACAGTAATAAGCATAGGATTTAGAATCAGAGTTTGCATTTCTGTCTCCCACCTATAAAATAAATATGATAATCGTACCCATCTCTAAGACTGTAGTAAGCAATAAGATAATGATGATAATGCTTATGATATTCCAGGCCCAAAGTATGTGCTCCGCAAACAAGACATTATTTTGCCTCAGTATAAGCTTACTTTTCAAGAAAAATGTAAACACACACACACACACACACTCATATCTTTAAAACCACAGGACTAAATCACCCCAATGTAATTCTCAGCTCAAAAACTCTGTGACTCTAAGTGATACTTGACCACAGTGATTAACAATAAAAGGAATAGAACTTTTTAAGCATTTTTACTTATTTCAATAGAAAAATAAACTATACTTTCCTACTCTATGAGAATTCCATTCTTATCAGTCATATTGCTTGATTTAACCTATGTTCATTAAAATAACACTTAGTATTGTGCTCACCAGGTAAATAGGGCAACTTCTGATGTTAGTGTACTTTTTGTGTGGTTATCATATTATTAAACCTACCAGGTATGTGTTACAAATGAGATGAAATTATATGTAATCACTAAAACAATGAAATATGTATTTTTATGTACCAATATGGAATAATCTTGAAGATATATTATTCACTGACAAAAGCAAAGTACACAGAGATAGGTAAGTATGCTACTGTGAGTTAAAAAAATACCTTTTTGTATTGTTTACATTTTTACCATAGACATGCATTACCTTTTGAAAAAAAAATTTAAAAAAATAGATTTTTCCATAGTAAAATATAACAGGAAAGAACAGATGCCCAAGATTTCATTTTCAAATAGCAATCCCAATCAACAGCACCAGTAGCAGCTGCTGTTTATCTTTATTTGATAAGAGCAAAGCAGCAGATAGAAATGAAAAATAAACTATATGAGAAGGCACCCACAAAGATCAAATTCCAGGTGGCCGTCAGGTCCCGGTTGCCGTTGCTGTAAGTTGCAGAAGAGTTTCTCAGTGCTAAGAAATGCTGTGATTTAATGGAAAGAACAAAGCGTTTGTCATCAAACTGAGCTAAGTTCTAATTCTGGGTCTCCTACTTTCTGGCCATGCAAACACAGTGATGACTCTCTGAACCCCATTGTCTGCAGCAGACAGTTCAAAATACCAGTAACTCTTGCCACATGACATGGTCATGAGACTTAAAATGAAATTGCAGGTGTCCCAGCACACAGCAACCAATATGGACAAAGTGTGCTCCCTTCTGGTCTCCTTTGCAAACTCCTCTTTAGCAGGCCTGTAAGGATACAGTCATTCATTCACTCACTTAACAATGACAAGTGGACTGCATTAAACATTGGGGCTATCCCGTAAAGCAGAGCAGTTACGTGACCTGCCTTCCTAAAGCTTAGACTCCAGCAGAGAGAGAGGTGACAGACCAAACATCTGTCATGATAAATCATGGTCAGGGCTATATACCTGAGATAGTGCAGGACCCATAAAAATGCCTATCGGGGGCGTAGAGTCATAGAGGACATCAAGGAAGGCTTCTGGAGGAAGTCCTCTTAAAGATCAGGCCTGATGTGAGAGTAGGAGTTTGTGATGTGACTGCTGAGGGGAATATCTGTGGCTGCCCAGGGGTTCAGCTGGCCCTGGAAAAGGTAGTACCTGGCAGGTGAAGGGTGAGAGACCAGAGCTCACAAAGCAGCTCCCCCCTCTGCTCTGCTGGTCACATCCATGTCTTTCCCAACCCATTAGTGAATGTAGCTACTGTTGGGCACAGCTGAAGAATGTAACAACTGAAGTTCAGAGAGAAGAGGTCTGTCAAAGTTCACCAAGCTGCTGAGCGGCCGAGCCGGGATTATGATGGTCTCTGCCACATTTGAAAGATCAGTAGAATTTGTGTCATGAAACTGAAATCCTGACTCAGAAGTATGTCTAGACTTTCAGCCACGATAGTTACAGTGCTTGGTGCATAATAGATGTTCAGTAAATATGTCTTGAATGAATGAATAAATCCCAAGTTTGAAGGACCACTTGAAGCATCCACTGTCTTTTAAATAATTTAAATTAATCCATGCCCCAGTCCTAGGATTGACATTTAAGCATCTTAAAGGTCTTGCAGAATTTCAAACCCCTCCCAGACGAGGTGTGTTTAGACCCCCGATTGGATCTTTCTACAAAATGCTAAGGGAGTGTCATGGCATCCAGAACCAGCTCCACCAAGAGGTCCACTTGGACTCTGAGGGGGGTGAGAAATGACTCTGCATGCCAGTCCAAATGAAAAATTAGGAAACTAGGCTAAATAATCAGGAGGGATTATCTAAGAGTTAGCAGTTGAGGTTAGAACATGGCTCTGTAGTATGGAATCAATATGACTCATTCATTTGGAGCTGGTAAAAGAAAGTTAAGACATATTTCAGGAAGATCATTTGATTTTCCTCTTACAACGTGAATTTGATCCTTGCAATAGCCAAACGAAACAATGTAATGAAGACTGCGTCTGGCAATGAAAAACAGAATCAGCGTGACTTGCTTCATTTTCTTTTTAGCTGAAACCAAGGTATGAGGTTCTCGAGAAAGTAAAGCTTCAATGCATTGAACAAACTGTAGTGCTTTTTGAAGGACTCTGGTCTTTCAGCATTGCACTGAGTATACTTTCTAGCTTTTCAAACATGCCTTCTGCATCTTAATTGCCCTATTTTAACTCTGAGTAATCTAATCCTGGGAGGTAAATTAGGCCCTTTTAGTGGTCTATTAACTTTCTCCTCCCCCTAAGGGGAAATTTATTAAATTCTCTTTATGTGTTCCAAGAAATCAAACCTTGGAACTGGCCAGTAAGCTTGTAAGAGCCTAATGATGATCATGGAGTAAGTTTCCACCAGCTTTTATTGTTATTTTAATTCATTCCAAATGCAGACTTAAGCAATTCGCTATCTGATGCTCCCTGTCCCCCTCTTTTCTCCTCTTCCTTCACATACAAACACATGCACACTCTGTCACTTGCCCTTTCCCAACAATGCAAAGACCTGGACAACACCTACTTGTTTTTTAGATTCCCCTTCCTGTCAAAATCCCTTTCCTGACCCCCAACTCTAAATTCAGGTGTTCCTCCAATGTCTTATGGCAATTGCTAATTTGTCCATCTCCACACTAGCCCGCAGACAACATGACAGCAGGAACTGTTTCTCTGATTGTCACTGTATCCCCGATTTCTGGCCAAGTACCTGGCATGTGGTAAAGCACTCAATAAGTTTTTGCGAAATAAGTGAATGAATGAGTGCATTAATCTAGCTCTTGGGTGTTTAGACAATAAAGAAATATACTAATTCAATCAATTCCTTGACTATCTTCTATCAAGAAGGAAGTTATTAATTTCCCCAGGTTTAAAAAAAATTCATCTGTGGGAACATGAAAACATTCTCTCTGAGAACCTCTGGAATGTATAATTTTAGGCTCCAGACCAAAAACGAAAAAAGAAAAAATGTAGTCACACTAATGCTATTTCACAATATGTTTCCATAAGTATTGAAAAACAATTTAGGAGCAATAAGATTGCAGTTGTATTGGGTAGAAGGTACGTTATCTTATTTTTCAGCGATTACATATTCGTACTATATATTCATTTTACGCACAAGAGGGAAAAATGCAGATTTTTGATTCCCAGCTTAATGGCTCTTCAATATACCATGCAGCTAACAGAAAGGTATAAGAAAGAACTAAAAATTCAGAATTTGGAATTGGCACAAAGAGATTATCTTTGGTGTAAATAAGCAAATAAGAGAAGTTGGCATCTGTAAGTATGCTCTGAAAAATGAAGGAAAAAGTATAGGGAAAAGACCATACATTGTGATTTAGCCCCCAGCTCCAATTCTGAAAATCAAAACTTCATTTGACACCTCTGCATTTCACAAAATCACACACTAAGGAACACATGAGGCCATCAATTCTTGGAAACTAAGTAAATCTGTGGTTTACCTCCCAAGGTCTCTCCCTGGTTTCTGTTATCACTGGCAACAGAACCAGTGTTGGAAGGCCACTGTGAAATGAAGAATTCACACAATCTGAAACTGCTTATGTCAGGCCTTTATTCAGGGTGAAAATAATATTCAACAACTTTTAGCATGTGCTTACCACATCTGCACCCATTTTGGGTCAATCAGAAAAAAAAAAAAACAACTCAGAACTGCTGGAGAGAAATAATCTACCCATTCAAAAGTAAAAACAGGGAAAGCCAGCTGCATATAAATCCTACAGATTGTGCTGATGAGATCCATGGATGGGCAGAAAGAGCTGCTTCAGGGAAAGAAAATCTAACTTCGGAGCAGAAAAGGCTCAGAACGTAGATGGACAAAAGCAATTCCTAAGAGCTAAGTGAAGGTTTTTTCATTCTATGACCCCCCCCCCAAATTCTCAAAGCAGTATTTCTTTCCCACATGTATTATTGATTAATCTATTGACTGACTGCACCCACCTCATTTTTTTGAATAGAGAGAAGCACAAAGAAGCAAAGATGAAAAATCGTTCATAATCCAATTACTCAGTAATACCATTGTTATTTTTCCACTGATGGTTGAAACTTCACTGATAACTCCTCATAGCCATCAGTAAAATAAGAGAGGATTTTCTCCTAAACCTTATGTCAGTTCTTTCTACAATCAGATCTCTTCCTCGGTGTGAGAATTTTTAATCAGCAAGAAAATCCCCAAGGTAGAATCTGATGAGTTCCATAGTTGTTCAACTTGTTTAATGGCTTAAATTTGTTCCATTCGCACCAGGTGAGTCAACTGAGGCACACTTATGCCAGAATAGGCTGGATCTGAATGTTGACAGGGATCTCAGTACCCCCCAGTTTCTCAGAGACATAAGAAAGATAGAGTCCCAAGACTTCCCTCAATGGTCAAACAATGAACTGTCCCAAGTCTGCAACTGATTAACCTTCTTTACTGTTTGCTCATGAAGTCAGAGCTCCAGGTTTGATTTTGGCATGGACCAAATCATGAATAGTTACTTTTCTATTTTTCAAAGCCACAGACAGAGTTGTTAACTAATTATCTCTCAAAGAGTGTCATTCATTAATACAGATATTGGGAAAGATAGTCTAGATGCATTGGTGCAGAGTAATTCTGTTGGGAAATTGACTCTACTGATGCCTATTGCAACCCAGTCTCCTTATCTATATTATTTCATGTAATCCTAACAGTAACTATATGGAATAATTGCTATGATTATTAAATGAGAAAATGAGGCTCAGTAAGATTAATAAGATTGGGAGAATAGGCTGAATGCAATGGAGAGTGCATTACACTTGGAAAAGAACGTGAATCAGTCACTACTGGAACTGCACAAACTGGCCACTGATAAAAATGACCCCCATTTGTGTGACTTCATTGAGACTCATTAGCTGAATGAGCAGGTGAAATCCATCAAAGAACTGGCTGACCACGTAACCAACCTGTGCAAGATGGGGGCTCCCGAGTCTGTCATGGCAGAGTATCTCTTTGACAAGCACACCTTGGGAAATAGTGATAGTGAGAGCTAAGCCTTAGGCTGTCTTCCCATAGTCACAAGGGTGACTTCCCTGGTCACCAAGGCAGTGCATGCATGTTGGGGTTACCTCTACCTTTTCTATAAGTTGTACCAAAACATCTATTTAACTTCTTTCATTTGTACCATTCTTCAAATAAAGTAATTTGGTACCCCCCCAAAAAATAATAATAATAAGTAACCCAAGATCACACTGTTTATATGTAATGGAACCAGGATTCAGGACCACAAATTCATATCTTTCCCACTATAACACCCTGTCTGGTTGGAGAGAACAAGCCTTTTTATGATACACGAAAAAGAACTTCTTTGCCTATAAAAGATCATATATGTGTATAGTGACCCCCAAATTCTGAAGGTCCTGTGATACCAAATAGTCAAAATTCTAGAGGACTTTGACCAAAACACAAAAACCTCATATCTGTGTGCTCTTTATGTGAAAATAGCACCTTTCCTCATATGGTATTAGTGAAGATCAAAGAAGAAAATAAGTGGAGATGTGCTATATAAAGTATAAAGCACGGTGGACATGTAAAGTATTATTGTGTGCAGAGTCCTCAAGGCCGTAGTTGATAAAAAGAAAAATAACCCTCAGGGGCGCCTGGGTGGTACAGTTGGTTAAGCGTCTGACTCTTGGATTTGAATCAGGTCATGATTCTGGGGTCATGATCTCAGGGTCGTGAGATGGAGCCCTGAGTCAGGCATCATGATCCACGCAGAGTCTGCTGGAGATTATCTCTCCCTGTCGCTGTTCCTCCCGCTTGTGCTGTCTCTCTCTCTCTCTCCCAAATAAAGAAATAAATTTATCATATGATCTCACTGATATGAGGAATTTGAGAAACAAGACAGAGGATCATAGGGGAAGGGAAGGAAAAATGAAACAAGATGAAACCAGAGAGGGAGACAATCTCAGGAAACAAACTGAGGGTTGCTGGAGTGGAGGGGGGTGGGAGGGATGGGGTGGCTGGGTGATGGACACTGGGGAGGGTATGTGCTATGGTGAGCGCTGTGAATTGTGTAAGACGGATGAATCACAGACCTGTACCCCTGAAACAAATAATACATAGTATGTTAATAAAAAAAAATGGGTGAAAAAAACCTGCAAGCAATAAACATTAAGAGTGTAATCCAAAACATTTATATTTCTTCTAAACTATCTAGTGAACATGGCTTTTAAATCCCTGGTCAGTCACTCAACCCACAACTATTTATTGAATTCCTTTGTGTCTTGACCGTGAATTTGTACAGATACAAATCCCTGCTTCACTCTGAGATTTCCAGAAGTCATCTGTCTCGACACCTATCTAGGAATACAAGTAGAGCATATCTAGCCCCTCATGTTTTCATCAGTCAGTGCGACAGGATATGAAATAATGCCTACACTGACCTGTCCACAAGCTAAGTAGAAAATCGTTTTCTACATTCTCCTCACTGGACCTCTGGATATGTACAGGGAGAACAGATGTAACTGGCCTGGTCAACAGAACTTTTACTTAGCGGACAGCACGAAGTAGCCAAATGAGCTGCAAATCGGTCATGATAGCTGTTCTGTCAGTAATGCTAATAAGGTTCCTGAATCAAAATCTTAACTCTAAGGATTTATATAAAGTTTATATAAATGTGTTCTATAACTTTAAAATTTATATAATGACTTATGTAAATATTTACATAGTTTCTATAAAGATTTGCATAAAGCTGAGCTTTATGAGGGCGAAGTGACATTTTCTTAAAAATTGCCCAACATGGCATGTACTGAGAAACTGCTGAGAAAATCATAAGAAACTCAATTTTAGGGTAATCAGCCGTACGGCTTCGGAAAAATAATTTATTATTTTTAAAAAAGAGAAGTGAAGAGAGGAAAAAAAAAGAGATGTGGAAAGACAGGGAGGGAAAATGGGAAGGGCAAAGGGTAGGGAGCGGGAATGAGCCCTACACCAATGTCATTCAACCACCATTGATATGCCCTTCCGGCATGCAAGGACCCGCATGAGGTACTTGGAAGCCTACAGAGGCAAATGAAATACATCCGTTCAACAAATCCACAAATATTCGGTAAGCTAGGAGAAAAGTGGCTATTTTAAGATGTCCCATCACCTGGAAATAAATCTCAGATTGCCTTAGATGAGAAATAAATCAGAAGTGTGCTTCAAACATATCCCGCTTGTTTAAACAATTATTAGAAGATTATATTTTCTTAAAGAAGCGATCTTGGTCTTTTCCTGGCACAGAACTGGGTGATGGCTATTACCTGCGGCTGACAGGATGGGGTCCAGACCCCCCACAGGCAGCCATTTCATCACCTGGCAACAGGGCCAACGTCACACTGAAAACGTAGTGGTGATAGCAATTTTCCACAGGTTTTCTGACTCCAGTGTGAGAGGACACAGGATCAAGTGAACCGAAGTTTCAGACACTTGAGTTCTAAAATTAGCTGTGTCACTGATTACCCTTGACATAATTGGAGCAGCTGATCCAGCCCGTTTCTGTTGTTGTTTGTTTATGCTAACAAATTCTGACTCAGTGTATAGGCCTCAAATAAATACAAATACAATTTTCAAAGAAGTTTTCCAAATAATTATATTTGAAAACAAGACGAGCTCTTAATTCCTAGAGCTTTCTACTTCAAATACACAAATAGGAATGTATTTCAATAGAAATTGTGAGTGTGAAAGACGAACCGCCTCACTAGCCTTCATTAACTTGCTCCCTCTATCTTCTTGGACACCTCCAGGAAGCTGCCAGCTAACTCTTCAAACTTAAGGAGATCCATTATCTTAAAGAAGCGCTCCTCGAAAACCAGGAGAGTTGTATGAACACCAGCGAAGCTGCTCTAGTACACCAGTTTCCAAGCGAAGCACGCAGCTATGTTTTGACTGAACAAAGTTCAAGTATTTATGCCTTTATTCTTGCCAAGATTTATTCAAAACATGTTTTCAGTGCCACTGGGAATGAAATTGTATCTGGCAAAGACAATAACTAGTACTATAAATAATGAACAAATTAGTACAAATTGCCAGGAAACACCTCAAATAATTCTCTGCAAATCGCAAAAACATGCAATTGAGTCTGTGGTGTGTATATTTTAGCTTGCTTCATTAAAAAGCATATTTTTTGTCAAAAAATGCCACGCCAGCTTTAATCAAATGCTACTCGTGTGTGACTTCAGTTACGTGATACTGGTTCATGTGCTTCTAAATCTAGAGGAGACAAAATGTTTCAAGGGTTAAAACAAGACAAAAACTACAGACTACATATAATCCTCTTTATGCACAAAGAGAGAAGGGGGGGTGAACTGTTGTGGGAAATATTTCTATTGTTTCATGAAAACAATCAAAAGTATTAACAAGCAGAAGAAGGCAACCCTTGGAATAAACACTTTAATGGCAAGCAACACAGCAGTTCTCAATGCTCTGGAGCAATAACCTTATAGGAATAAGGAATGGAGGGAGTCTTTGTCCCCTGGCTCAGGACTTCACCTATAGTTGACTTCGGTCTCATGGAAGACCCAGTTCTTCATCTACTGGAAAAGGTCTCTGCCGAACCAATGCCATGACCTCGAGGCAGGCCAAGGACCCTCTGATGCTGCTCCTCATCTAGAAGTTTGAGCATCACTCCTGGTCTCCCAGCAAGTTTGCTCCAGAGGAAAAAGAAAATATTAAACACCAGGGGTGCCTGGATGGCTCAGTTGTTAAGTGTCTGCCTTCGGGCTCAGGTCATGATCCCAGGGTCCTGGGATTGAGCCCCACATCGGGCTCCCTGCTCGGTGGGAAGCCTGCTTCTCCCTCTCCCACTCCCCCTGCTTGTGTTCCCTCTCTCGCTGTGTCTCTCTCTGTCAAATAAATAAATAAAATATTCAAAAATATATTAAACACTAGCCTTGTCACCTACATGTGCAAGGCCTAGTTTTAATCTGTTTTTATCAGAAGTAATATAGATAGATGGCTTTGTTTGGATGATGATGATGATGGCAGAATGCTTGGTATGTATTTTACTATTTTATTCTTGAATGAGCTTCTTACTATTTTGTTTTAGTACAATTTAGTCAAAATGTGTTTATGAAGCATCTCCTTGCTCAGGTACCATAGGCATGGCCGCTGGTATATATCTAACTACAGAGTAATGAGTTAAAACCCCTCCCTGTCAGTGTGCAGATAATGCTGCGTGGGGACCACAGGGAGGAACCAATTGTGTCAGAATGCAGAGGGAAAACAAAGAAGGAAACATCAAATCCAGGATTTCAGGGAAGGAAGAAAAGGGGCATAGAGCAGAGGAATATGCAAGTACAGGTTGACACACTAGCAAATGGAAAGAAACTAAATTTAAAAATTAGTTGTGTGCCAGATTACGAAATGAAAATCTTTGAGTCTCCAGCTAAGGGATTCAGACTTTATTTTACCTATAGTGAAAGGTAGGGGAACTGAGAAGAGGGGTGTGAGGAATGCACGAAACTAACATTCACCATTTTTTTAGCTTAAACTTTAATTATTTAGAGAGCTGTTTAAGGTTCACAGCAAAACTGAAAGGAAGGTACAGAGATTTCCCATATACTCCCTCCCCCACACATGTATAGCTTTCTCCATTGTTGACATCCCCTACAGAAATGGTCCATTGGTTATGATTGATGAACCCATAGTGACACGTCATCATCCAAAGTCCATCGTTTACATTAGAGTTCACTTCTGATGTTGTATATTCTATGGGTTTGGACAAATGTATCCATCATTATGGTATCATACAGAGTATTTTCGTGGTGCTAAAAATCCTTTGTGCTCCACCTATTCATCACCTATTCATCACAACCCCACAGCAACCACTGATCCTTTTACAGATCCACTGACCCACTGATGCACAGTTTTTCCTTTTCCAGAATGTCATGGAGTTGAAATCATACAGTATGTTGCCTTTTCAGATTGGTTTCTTTCACTTAGTAATTTATATTTAAGTTTCTTTCATGTCTTTTCATGTCTTGATAGCTCATTCCTTTTTTGTACTGACTAATATTCCATTGTCTGGATGTGCCACAGTTTTTTTGCCCATTCACCTACTGAAAGATAACTTGGTTGCTTCCAAGTGTTGGCAATTATGAATAAATCTGCTATAAATGCAGGTTTCTGTGTGGACGCAAGTTTTTAACTCTTTCTGAGTGAATACCAAAAAGTGCAAATCATATGGTAAGCATTCACCATATTTTATTGATTTTAAGATGTACATTTTTCATTTTTTGACAATTCTGACATTACATTGTATCTTTCAGTGGATAGTGCCTCACAACGGGAATTATGACATAATTGTCATTGAGCATCCCTGCGGCTTATGGTTTCCTTCTTATGCATTTATAGGAATGACATATAATAACAATCTGACAAAATAAGTCTAAGAAAACATAGATATAAAAAGAAAAAGTCTAAATGATAAGAAAGAGTTATCTCAGCATTTTTATATATTTGTGTATCACCAAATAAGAATTCGGTGATACATAAAATAACTATGTGGTAGTTTGCTTTAAATATGTACTAGGCACAATGTTAAGTGCTTAAATAGGAAAGTAGCATGATCAAAATTGTTCTTAAAAAATATCTCCAACGAAATGCCAAAGGCTGTATCGAGGAGGGGAAAAGTGGAGTCCAGTGACAAAGCTGGAAGCTATTCTAACGGTACAGACAAGAAAAGATGGGCTGTGAACTGTGGCAATAGCAGTAGGGATTCAAAAGAATCAAGATTCATTCTAAAGGTACACTTGATGAGCACTGAATGTGGTCTGATGAGGGAGAAGGTGTGAGAGGTAACTTCTTTGATATTTTTGTTGTGTTGTTTGGTTGGGGTTTGGGTTTTACTATTGTCTGCATTTCTCATTCACTAAAATCAAAGCTCTGATGTAGGGGCACAGTTTTGACAGCCATGCTATCAAAAAAGAAAACAAATGGGGGCGCCTGGGTGGCTCAGTCAGTTAAGCATCTGCCTTTGGCTCAGGTCATGATCTCAGGGTCCTGGGATCGAGCCCCGCGTTGGGCTCCCTACTCAGCAGGTAGCCTGCTTCTCCCTCTCCCCGCTCAAATAAATAAATAAAATCTTTTAAAAAAAAAGAAAAAAGAAAAGAAAAGAAATGTCCTTCTCCCTTTGGCTTTGTGAACAGGCTTTTTAGACCTCCATTTTATAAGAGATGTCATTTTGGTCTATCTACATAAGTCTTCATGACCTTGAGGGTGACTGATCGCTAATGCTGAGAATCTGATACATAAAGCCACTCATCTAGACAACCAGCTGAGCTCAAATTTCCCAGGTGATAACTGCTGCCCCCAAAATACTAGGAAAAGTTCTGGAATATCTGTGTCATCTCCAGGACCATTCTGTGTTTATTTGAAGAATGAAAACATGGTCAAAAAAAGAAAAAGAGGGGCGCCTGGGTGGCTCAGGTGTTAAGTGTCTGCCTTCGGCTCAGGTCAGGACCCTGGGGTCCTGGGATTGAGCCCCGCATCGGGTTCCCTGCTCAGCGGGAAGCCTGCTTCTCCCTCTCCTACTCCCCCTGCTTATGTTCCCCCTCTCGCTGTGTCTGTCTCTGTCAAATAAATAAATAAAATCTTAAAAAAAAGAAAGAAAGAAAAAGAATTAAAGCCATAGTCTTCATCATTCTATGACTTTCTGATATTAAATAAGTCTCTTGATTGACCCACACGTGGGCTGAAAAGGAAGTACAACGTGTTCATAGTAAACTCTCCATGAATTTAATTTTAGAAAGCTTCCACAACCCTAGACATTTTTATGACCTTCTTTGATTATGGCACAATAAAGGAAAATAACCAAAGTGTGAGAGTTCCTCTAATGTTTATTTACCTTTGGTGTAGTTTTAATTAAACCAAAAGGCAGGGCTGAGGTCTCTCACAGAAGAGTTTGATTTTTCAGGAAAGTGACTATGTTGACTAGGGATGAAAAGACCCTCTAAATAGGCTTAAGGTACCTAATCACATGGGTGATCACCTCTGGCAAAGAAATCATCTCATGACTCTCCTTTGGTAACCAGGGCACTGGAATCCAGAACTCTCACGAACAAAGCCTCCATCACATGCCCAGATTGTGCCAGTCTCCAGCCTGCCTGAATAAACGCTGAGTTTTGGGAATCAGAGGAGGAAAATGAAATCATGCACTTTTTAAAAAAGTTAACAAATACAAATGAGTTCATTTGTTCATGAATTTTGTGTTTAGATGGACATATTTCAAAGTATACTGACAAACACAGAGTCTTGGCTTGGAATCCTCCCCCTCTCCCCGTTTGTTAGTTCTTTAACCCAACAGACTTCTTAATTTAGCTAAATTTCCACTTCATTTTCTTAATTATCATTTGGCTATTTGTAGTTTTGACGGTGGACTTAATCTAAGAACATTCTCACGAATTTTCTTCCAAATTTTCATTTGAGGCCCCAACATTTTAGGTTAATACTTACCCTGGCCTCACTGTACCTCCCCAGAGAGAGACAATCAGAATCCTGTGCATATGACAGACTCATCACATTTTTAGAGTGACATGTAAGTAGGGTGGTCATATAATTTATGGTCTGTACCAAGACATTTTTGAGAGTGGAAGAGAACATGACATTACTAATAATTACATAGGAACAATGGGTGTAATCCTGCTCTGAGTGAATGATAATATTATTTATAAGGCTCTCAGTGATCTGGCTTCCAACTAGGTGCTCAGCTTCCTCTCTCCACTCATGTTTTATTGTTTGAATGGACATATTCCTTTGCTGATTTAACAATTTTGGAATTGAACAAAATTCTTCTTTGGAAAGTCAAATTCTGACAGCTACTTCCAATAGGTAACCTTTTTTTTTTTTTTAACCAAAATCCACCCAAGTTGAAAAGGAAAATATTTGGTTAAATCCATTTAGTATTTTGATCCAATATTCCTAAAAGAGAATCAGAAAGATAAGGTTAAAGTAGTGTTTCCCTTGGCATGTTCTAGAGAATACTGTCAGTAGGATCATAAAAAAATTCTGTACCCCAAGATTTTTCAGGTTAAATGACACTGAAGTAGTCTCCTTACTGTAGGCCTTCTCAGGACCACCAATTGTAACTCTTCAAGGGAAAGGTGAGGTGTGTTGTATTTCCCCAATTTAGGAGAGCCTGAAAAGGAGATAAATATTTCTTCCATTCAACGGAAGACTTTTTAGGAAATGCCGGTCATTTAAGGGGCCAAGAGTTTTATTTGTTAGTTACTTTGCTTATTTCCATAGTTAGTACTTCAATATCTGCCACCCTGAAGTAGTGGTTTAGGCTAAGTTGAAGGTAATTACTTCCTTTGTCAATTTACTTCTGTCCCCGGTTATTGTTATGATTAGGTTTGAGGAGATATAAGTGTAGCGGTAAGACTTGGGAGGGATACAAAAATCACTGGTATGGTGTGTTTGTGGGTAGGAATTTCTCCAATTCCATAAGCTACCTCTGAAGGTCTAAAGAATTTATAACACTCCACTCAAACGGTCTTTAATAACCAGCTTCCTCTTTCCCTTCAACAACGTATTGTAAATGGACTGAAACCAAACTGACCATTTCCTTTCTGGGTAATCAGGGGACAGGCCAGGCTCTCCTTTAGTTGGTAAGACAATCAGGATATGAAAAAGAAATCCTGGCAAAGGTATTGAGATAAATCCTCAAACGAAACTCAGATAAAGTACATGTAAACTTAGTAACTGCATACCCTTTTGGAAAACAAAAAAAAAAATGAATTTGAAAGGATCCAATAAGGATTTTAAGACCAGCCATTAAAGACAATTTTAAAAAACAGAAATTTAGAAACATTGTCTCTCAGAGTATGATTTCTGAAAAAGATATAATTTAAACATGAAACTCTTTTGATAAATGGGTAAGTTATTTCACTCTGCCTTGGAGTTTTAAAATAATATTCCACATGTCATCTGATAAAGAGCAAAACCTGAAAAGGATCCCAGGAGAAGACTTCCTATTGCCAGGTTTGTTTGTTTTTTCCTTCGTTTTATGGCCCCAAAACTTACCAAACTTTTACTATCATTCATCTTTAATTGTAATTTTTTTAGAATGTACTTCTAAAAGAAAAGTTAAATACTGACCACTAAATATTATAATCATCCAAATAACAAATTAAAAATGCAGGAAAGATGCCAAATGTTGCCATCTTATTTGGAGAATAAATAAAGTATATTCTTCATTTCTTCATTTGTTTCTGGAAGAATGTATTTTGTAGTGGCTAAGACTTCAGACTTCAAGTCAGACAGATTTAAGTCCTAGCTCTATCACTGGATACTGTGACACTGGACAAATTTCTACACAACTCTAGGCCTCATCTGCAAAATGGAATGCTAATAGTGACTCACTTATGAGCACCTTGTAAGGATTCAATGAACAGAAATATGTAAAGTCTTTGGCCCAAGTGCTGGCATATAGTAAATTCTCAATAAATGTCATTATTAAACGGAGATTTAGTGTATACAAATGCTTTCCATTAAGCATAGTTAGAGTTGGCTGGGTATTTATCAAGACTCTAGATTTCCAGTCATTTAGCATTTAGCATGCCTACTATATATAGTGACCATATTATCCGTGCTATCACACATCTTTTGTTTAAGTCACTACATATCAAGAATCAAGCTTTTACTAGCTCGTTGCTTCTGTCTCTAGCTTGTGCTTTCCTTGTTATCTTCTCCTTCCTGAGAGAGCCATTCTGAAAATTCTACACCTGCTGCTGTTGAAAGAAAATCTATAGAGAAAAGAAATCTAAACAAAGTGAGTGCCAGACTCTGCCCATCAGTGTTTCCAGGAATCAAAGATTCCCATGCCTTTACTGTCACAATGCCCTGCCACCATTCTAGAGAAGTAAACCCGTGTAAACTGCTACTACTAGTCAACGTTAACACCTACCTCCACAGGCCCTGGTATTAATCGGCTAGGACTGCCATAACAAAATACCATGGGCTGGTACCGGAAGCAACAGAGATCTACTTTGTCACAGTTCTAGAGGCTGGAATCCAGATCAAGGTGCCATCAGGGTTGGTTTCCGGCAGGAGCTCTCTTCCTGCCTTGTACACAGCAGCTTCCTCACTACGTCTTCACATGACCTTTCTTCTGTGTGCATGCGGAGAGGGAGAGCTCCTTGGCAGCTCTTCTTCTTAAGAGGTCACAGTCCTTGTTTGCATATAACACCCAGTGCTCAAACAATGAATCATGGAACACTACATCAAAAACTAATGATGTAATGTATGGTGATTAACATAACATAATAAAATAAAATTAAAAATAAAAAGGCTTTAAGTAAAAAACCAAAAAAAAAAAAGAGGACACAGTCCTATTGGATTAGGACCCCACCCTGATAATCTCATTTAACCGTAATTACCTCCTTAAAGGCCCTCTTTACAAATGCAGTCACATTGCAGGTTAGGGCTCAACATTTGAATTGGGGATGGGGAGACAATTCAGCCTAGAACAGCCCTGCTTTTTCTCATCATTGTGAAGACACGTTAAGTCCCCTTCATCCCCCTTTGTTTAGGTATTGTCTTTGCAGGAAGAGCAGGAGAGGAAAAGGGCCATCTAGGGAAGAAAAATGGGATGGTAGATATCTGAAGTGGTTCAAATAATATATTTATTTTTTGCACTTTTTCAAATGAAATATCGGGGTATTCTTTCGAAATTCAAAACATAACACTTCTTTCTCATCTGCTTCCTTTCTCACTAATGAATATGTATAGCACCTTCCTGTCTCTCTCATAACACTGATCACCTCCTACCTGGCAATATTTAGTTGTTTACATGTTTCATTTTTCTTATTAAAAAATTAAGTATCTTGAGAGTGGGATCTGTGTCCAGTTATTTTATTACTCATAGTAGTTAACAGAAAGTTTTCCAGAAAGTGATCTTTTATTTATTCAATACATTTGGGTTCAGTACCTACCATAAGCTAGGCTGCCACTTCTTGATTAGAATTTCCTAATAAATACATTAATAAACTTCTAAATTAAAAATATTAAATAAATGTATAAAATAAATTCATAAAAATATGGAACAATTAAGAGAATTATTTATTTTAAAAATTCATTTATTTATTATTATTTTTCTTTTTAAAGAACAGTAGAGACAAAGAGAGTGGAGGGGGAGGGACAGAGGGAGACAGAGGATCTCAAGCAGGCTCCACGCCTAGTGTGGAATTTGATCTCACAACCCTGAGATCATGACCTGAGCTGAAATCAAGAGTCAGACACGTAACCGACTGAGCCACCCAGGCGCCCCGAGGATTATTTATTTATCATTCATTATTATATTATTCTAACCCAACCTTTTAGATATTTATAAAGTACATTGAAAATTTATCATCATTCCCGCCGTACACATGAGCAAAGGTATGGCTCAGAAATATTTTTCTTTTCGTTCTACATTATATAGAATATGTGCAAATACATATCCTCAAAAGTGATGTTTTTCACAATGAAGGAATACCTACAATCAAATTGCCCAGAACTATTACTGGCACGGGTTCATCAAGAGCAATGCTAGGGCAGTTTATAGGAATTCTGCATACCACTGGATGGCAGGTTCCTTAAGGGCAGGGATTAGTTTATTTTCCTTAATATATTTAGACCCCGTGGCCCCAGAATGTTGTCTTGAATTTAGCAGTTGTTTGAGAAATATTTATAGCATAGAATCAAATAAAACTGAATGTATTAGAAATGTTGTTTAATATAGGATGAGCTCTGAATACCTTCTCAGTTCGTTTCAACAGAATATCTCCGCCCGCTATCAGAATAACCCTGCTGTTTCCAGTACAGTAGCCACCACGACCAGGATATGGGTATTTAGTCCTGAAATATGGTCCTTCCAAACTGAGAGGGAGGTGCCATGTGTAAAACAGTCACTGAATTTCAAAAATTTAGTACAAATAAAGTAAAATATTTTATTAACATTTTAAAATATTGATTATATATTGAAATGATCATATCTCTGACACACCGGCTTAAGTAAAATATTACCACAATTAATTTCATGTGTTTCATTTGCCTTTTTGCAATGGGACTACTAGAAAATTTTAAATCTTATAAGTGACTGGCATTGTATTTTCAATGTACAGTATGGCAGTGTGACCTCTTCAGTGAGACAGGTTAGGTTACTTTGCCTAGAATTATACTATCCTAAGCACAGTTACAATTTCTACGATCTGCTGGAATTTTTTAAACTTTATTTCTGTAGGAATCCTTGGGCTTTTAAAAGCTTATTCAAAGAGAGAGGGAAAAAAAAAAAAAAGGAGGTAGAAATGCCTGATGTGGTCCAAACAACATTTTTTTTTTTTTTTTAGCACCTATTTAAAACAAGTTGTTGAATACTTTGGAAATTCACAGCGTGACATGGACTAGTTCAATTATTGTCATGTGGCTTCTTGACAGTTTGTTCCTTAAACAGTACTCAGTTGTGGGCCAGATAAATTATAAATGGTTGTGGTTTAGTGGACTTTATACAGCATAAGTAAATTAAAAACTAGATACTTTACAATAACCAGCTCGAAGAAAAAAGAAATCTGGCCTCCTGTGGCAGCAGTAGTTTTGAGGAATTAAAAAATATGCCACAAATAAATAATTTTTCTTTAGCAAGCTTTTAAAGATTGTCTTAGTAAACTGACATCCACATCAGTGGCATTTCAAGGTTGGTGCAAGCACTAGAGAATAAAATTAGGATCTTGTCTATTTGTTCATTAGAGCTGGCGGTCTTCAAAACTCTCTTTTATCTATTTATTAATTGTATTTCCACATATAAGTTAGCTTTCTTTGTGATTCCTGATATCAACACTCTGAAAACCACTGACCTCAGTTAACCTCAATCATGAGATAAGTCATCCACATTAAGAAGTTCACACAACACATTTTCATGTTGGAGGCAGAAGTCATTCCCTTCCACCATCCCTGCTAACAGGCCACCCATTCCAATTAAATTCAATAATCGAGAAGCATTTCCAAGTGGCAGAGTCTCTCGCTTCAGCGGAGACGTAATGAAATCTCTTCTTTTGTGTCATTTGAAACAGGTTAGATGGAGTGAGAAGATGTCATGGTTAAAAACGGAGGTTAAGTCTGAGAAGAATGCGAGCGTGGAGACGCTGGTGAGACAGAACAAGCGCAGGGACCATTTCAAAGTAGAGCGATCATGAGAAGTGAAGAGGAAAAGGAGGCGCACTTGTCTCTTTAAAAAGCAAATGAGAAAATGTCAGTTCTCAGAGATGAGTTCTTGCACCCCAGACAGCTGTGAGCAATTTGTCAACTGCTCTGAAGTGTGGCGGAGTCAACCCTTGGGTCTCAGCCATGTGGCTCGGGTACCGGCTTCCGTGAGGCTGAAGACACAAGAGGACACTTCTGCCTCAAGGACATTCTAGTTGTCATTGCGGTCCACAGAACATCCAAACATCAGAGCAGACACTCTTACAAATTGAATGAACTAGATTAATAGGCACCCTGGGTGCATGAAAAAATTAAACCAGCAAACACTAGCAGATAAAAGTGTCCACATGGCTTGGTGGAAAAATCACGGCCATTTGCCAAGGCTCTGTGTCCTGGCTCTGCAATATAACTTGTCACCTTAGGCAACTCGTCTAACTTCGATGAACCTCAGTTTCTTCTCCTGTAAAACCGAAGTAACACACTTAGGATTTGGAGAGTCACGCTACTTCAAGTTTCAGGACTATATTAGGTCCTTAATATATGTTAGTATCTCTCTATAAAATTAAACCATAGCAATAAATACACTGATGAAACAGAAAAGGGATAGTTTTGCATTTATTCTTACAATATTTGTGATTTGATATAAGAGCAGTGTAATAATCTAGAAACTTTCCTGGCTCCTATTTCCTTTCTTGTGTTTCTTTTTATGCCCATCGACAAGAAACTGGGGCTGACAGAGCTAACCTTTGGTGTCCACGTGCCCCTGAGTTACAGTCTTCCTCATTCCCCATCTGGTCCTCTGCTTTGATTGTTATTCTTACATTTTTCTGACCTGGAGTGCTGGTGTCAGTCCCCCCTCACCCTCAGGGACAGGGGAGCGACTACCCCACTTCTCCTTCTCCTCTGAGGGCTGGAGCATTCCATGCACCCACAGACGGATCATCCAAATGACCTGACAACCAAGTATTGACAACAGCCTGAGATCTCCACTGGACTCCAACCTCCTGGTGGGAAACTGCACCTCCCCAGCCCACCCCCAAACCCCCCCCACCCCCAAAGCCCCCCACCCCCGGCCGAGCAGTGTGGCCTCAATCACAGACAAGCTTTACCACATCCTTAGAATGCCAGGCTTCACCAGAACTCTGTGTCTGATACCACTTCTGTTGTCCCTGGGTCCATCTTAGCTCCTACTTCCTATCTCTCCAATATAGCCGATCTTAAAAACAAAGCTCCAGAATACGTAATCAGGATACAAAGTAGCTTTACTTGGATTTTTCTTATAATTCTAAACTTAAGGTTGACTGAATCTTGCAGGGTGGGGGTGAGAATTCAGAAACTTTGATGCAAAGCAAGTGAGGGTGAAGGCAAGAGTGGGTGGTGGTTAGGATTTTTAGGGGAGACAACTGAAAAGGCTTATTTTGAATCAATAAGTGAAATGCAGACCTATTTCTCTTCTTTATTCTTGCTGCTCAGGTCTGAACTGTGCTTAAACCTCCCTCTGGATCAACTTATGTTATTCACCTGGATTTGCTCCATGTGCTACAAGGTGAAAAAAGGGAATTTCCATCCCTTAAACATAGTAATTAAAAAAAAAAGCTATTCTTTATAACTCTAAGTAATATGTCTAATAAATTTGCCAGCAGTGAGGAATGAGCCTGTGAGGAAATAACAAAGATACGCATCTAATGGAATCTAGTGACATAGTACAAAGGCGTAATTATAGCTAATTTATGAGTTCAATGTCCTTTCTCCTTGCAGTCCGGAGAAACAGTCTCACCATATCCTGAGCTTCTCCCATCCAACATGATTCTCCTGCATCTGCTTTGAAAACGACAACCAAATGCTGGAAAACCTTTGCTTTCCGGCAATATGTGGAAAGTAGATGTGCTAGTTAATCCAAGAATCAATAAGCATGTCCTATACATAAATGCGACTAAGTAAGGACAAAATCAGCCTGAAGTACTTTCTTTGATCCTACAGACCCATAAAATCTCTCAAAGCTCTATAAATAGCTCTTCAGTGTCTGCCTCACCACTGTGCTGTTGGTAGGTGTATATATCAGTTGACCAAGGAGACTCATTGCTGGATGCCAAAAAACAACAGCGATACTGTAGTTTTGTTTGTGCTTTTTTAAAAAAGGAGAATGTCATTATCTTCACAAGACATATGGTAATGCTCCTCAAGCTACCGGAGGAGAACAAAGCCCGCTGCTGATTAAATACCAAAGTTCCTTTTAATTAATACTCATGGAAGGTGTGGATAAGCAATATGCATGCCATGTTCTATGAGAACAAAATCAACAATTTAAAAGAGTTTTTGCTTTTTTTCTACTTTTGTTTATTTTTCCCCTGGTCTAAATTCTTACTCTCTGCACCCCCACCAGCCACTTTATGATTTATTTCAGAAAAGATCCATGAATAACTGTGGCTAGAAGCTGGTTGGGGTGGGGGGAGTGGTCAAAGAAGATTAAAGCAAACTATATTGACTTGTTTCATTTTAATCTCATGATCTGAAACCTCAAAAGGGTATTCAGGAGGACTCCGCAATTTCTTGCATGTTTCGCTAGAATGTTGTCTCCCACCTCCCAAGAAAAACATTTCAGACCTTCCCTTTCTCTTCAAACCCTCTTCCTCCTCCTCCTCCCCTCCTGGCAGCGGCTGTTAGGCCCTCCTGCGTTCTCCACGGAAGTGCTCTGGGGAAGCCTCCCCACCCTTCCCAACGCCTCACCTTTAGACTCCCCCGCACTATCTGCTTCTTCCCTCCCCGCCAGCCTCTTGAGAAAGCCAGCCCCTCCCCCTTGTGCCGGGTTCTGTCCCCCACCTTCGCAAGGTGCTGCTCGCTCACTCACCCACCTTTCCCTCCCTTCACAAGCCTCTTTCTAGCAGCTTCTTATCAGCATAGGAACGTGTCCTAGTATCCCTCACTCAAAGGAGCAAAACAAAACAGGTTCTTAGCTCTGTTTCAAGCTCTTCATTCCTCCTCTCCTCTCGCTCTCAGTTGCTGATAAGAAATCAGAAGTTGATAATCATGATGGCCCCACTGCATTTCCCTGCTCTCCTTCATAGCTCAACTTCTCTTCTCACCTCCTTCAGTGTCTTCCTACTTCCTTCAGTTTGCTTACACACGCACTACCACACCGGACCCGGTCAAAGTCATTTTAGATGTCATTTTGTTGCCAATGCAAATAGTGGTCATAATAAATCTGTGATTTTGATCCTATTTTCTCTCCCCCTGACCCAGGCAGTTCCTGTCCTTTGAACACATCAGGGATCTCCTGCCTCTTCCCTCTACCAGGGCTGCCCATCACCCCCGATATCTGCAGGTGTTGCTCCTTACCACCCTGACGACCCCATTTAAATGATTCACCCAGGGATGCCTGGGTGGCTCAGTCGGTTAAGCGTCTGCCTTAGACTCAGGTCATGATCTCAGGGTCCTGGGATCGAGCCCCAGGTGGGCTCCCTGCTCAATGGGGAGTCTGCTTCTCCCTCTGTCTCTTCCCCCTGCGCGTGCTCTCTCTCTCTTGCTCTCTCTCAAATAAATAAAATCTTTAAAAAAATAAAATAAGATGATTCACTCACTCTGTGCTCTCCTCATCCCCTTTACGGTGCTTCATTTTTCTTTATAATCCTCAAGACCTCATTGCTTATTGTCTGCCTCTTGTCTCTGTCCATCCAGACAGAGGTTTGTTCACTCTCAGATCTCTGCACCCAGTCCTGTGCCTGCCACACAGTGAGTACTCAAGAAAGGTTTGTTGAATGAAACGTTTCAGGCCCACCTCTAAAGGCTTTATCTGTATGAAGTTCTTAAATCCTTACAAAATCCCGGTGAGGTAAGGACTATTGCTAAATGCATATTAAGTCAGGAATCAGAGGCACCTCTCAGGTTCAAGGATACCTCTCTGTCTTCATCTCACTCATCTCTTGGCAGTATTGGATACCCCTCCTCCTCAAAACCACATGCTTCCAAGCTGGTTTTCTTCTTACTGTTTGACCTCTCTTTCTCTCTATCCCGTTCCTCTCCCTTGCTGAGGTCATCATTCCCAGGAGTATGCTGATGAATTCTACCCTGTACCTCCACCATGACATTTCCTGTGAACTCTGTGCTCACAGACCCAACTGCCTGCTCAACATCACTGATCACAGAGACCTCAATTCTAACATGTTCAATGCAGTAAATTATGCTTCGTAAACTCTCTCATTTCAATACATGGCTTCCCTATCCACCTGGGTCCTCAGGCCGGATCCCCAGGAGCAATCTTGATGTCTCCCTGTCTCTCATCCCCTTGCCACCGTATTCAATCATCTTTCCATCCCCTAGGTACCAAGTCACCTTCATCTTTTTTTTTTTTTTTTTAAGATTTTATTTATTTATTTGACAGAGAGAGAGAGAGCGAGAGCAGGAACACAAGCAGGGGGAGTGGGAGAGGGAGAAGCAGGCTTCCCGCCGAGCAGGGAGCCCGATGCGGGGCTCGATCCCAGGACCCTGGGATCATGACCTGAGCCGAAGGCAGACGCTTAACGACTGAGCCACCCAGGCGCCCCCAAGTCACCTTCATCTTGTGCCCAAATTACTACACAACCTTCCAGCTATGTCCTGCACTCTTGTGCCTCTAAACCACTCTCACTAGGGAACCAGTGAGAGGTTTTCTTAAGATGTAAATTGTATTCTGGTACTCCTCACCATAAAAGCCTTTCATGGAGCATAAAATCTAAACCCTGTGTGCCTTCTCTTTGCTTCAGAGAGCTCATTAAAAATTGAAATTATTTTATTTATTTTCATTTCCTTCTTATTTGTTTGCTTAGTAACCCACTAAAATATAAACCCATGAGGGAAAGAAACATGCTTTATTCACCACTGAGTACCCAGAAGTTCTCCTATTCATAGTAGGCAGGCTCAATAAATGTCTCCTGATGGAATAATACAATATTTTAGAATGCTATGTTTAGGCAAGAAGCACCTCCTACATTTGAATTTTAAAGTTTGTACTGTATTTATCGGTCTGCTATAATTACTGGTGTCATAGTTAACGTTGTTGGTGAGAAGATAGGCAAGTGAGTGTGTCTCACCCAGCCAGGGTGTAGCCTGTACGACACGCGACCTAGGACACTCTGTACCGCACAAACCACGCACATTTATTTTTCAAACAGGAAAATATTATCAGGGTTTTGATGATGTGTTTATCTGCCACTATTTTGTATATGTGGTAACAAGAAGCGCAAAAAGACCCATAAGGGCCAAATTAAACACAAACGTCCACACGGAGAGACAGCAAACTCTTAAGAAGTGCTAATGTCCACACGTAGGAGTGCATGTAGTAGACACGCACGTGAAATGGAGGAAAAACTGTATTGGAATGCAATTCAAAATGTTGAGCAACAGATTCAACCTCAGACAGGGTACTGGGCTTCTGAAGAAAAAAGCATGGTAGCAAAGAGTAAGCTGATTCACAAAATGGGGATCCACCAATGCCCAGAGATGCTGATAAGTTAGAAAGGAAGTGGGATGCATATTGGATATTTCATGCATACTCATCTGCACAGATAGTAATAGAACAGGTAACGGTGTCCTTGACCAGAAAGACGATGTCAGTCACTTCTTCGCAGCTAAGTGTGGATGAGTCCCTCGCAAAACACTCAACTCTCTTGTTTCTCGGTTCTACCCCAAAGTCATGCCAGCTCGATTAGATTGCTTTCACCTTTTTAAGAACCACATTATAGGGTGGAATGACATCTCCACCTGAGATGTCGTGGTGATTTCCTTCAAGAGTTGTCCATCACTGGGTCAGTCTGGATTAATGGACAACGGTCACAGTCTGAAAATTCTGAGCACAATAGACATTATTTCCATGTTTTGGTCCACAGTGGATTCTAGTTCTTAATTTTTATTTGCTCACAAATTACTTCTCCTGACAAAGGCTATATTTAGCTGAACTATGTGATTTGATTTGCAAATCCTCCACCCCCACACACATATATTTAAGTAATTGTTTCAAAGTTCACAATCGTTACTTTGTAAGGGAGGAAGACAGAGGGTGTAAGTAAAGTAGGTCTAGCTGTGTTTGCTTCTGCCACAAGTAAAAAAGCCCCTTCACGGAAGAGTTAAGCAGATTTCCATAGATGAAAATTATTCCTATCATCTGGCCTTTGCGTCGTACTTCCTTACAGTGTAAACAGACAAAACCCTTCAGAAAGCCACCCACACTGAGTAAAACTGCTTTGATAGGGTTCACTGCTTTTGTTGTTTCTGGGAAAATGATTCCAAAGGACGGGCATAAACTAAATAGGACTCCACAGTAAATAGGAGTGTGCTGTCTGTCATGTTAATTGGAACAAACCTGCAGTGCCAAGTTTTAGGTGAGCAGAGAAGCAGCATTGAACCTGAAGTGAGATGAGGAGGTCTGGCTCTTGCCATTTTCTTGCTGAGTGACACTGGGCAAGCTGCTTAACTTTCCTGAGAAAAGTTTTCTGTGACATTGTAGGGTTACACTTAATACACTTTATTGTTCCATGTAGCTATTTTTAAGATGCAGTAATCAAGACATTATTTTAATTTCATTTTCTCTTTGTGTGTGTGTTCCATTTGTTACCTTCAATATTCCTGAAGTCCTCTTAATTTTCCATCATCTAAGTGATTGCTTTTCCTTACTATATTGTAGTAGTTTCCTAGGGCTGCCATAACAAAATACGACAATTTGAGTGGCTTAAAACAGAAATCTATTTTCTCAGAGTTCTGGAGGACGGAAGTCCAAGACCACAGCGCTGGCAGGGCTGGTCTCTCTTGAGGTGTCTCTCCCCGGCTTACAGGTAGCACCCATCTTGCAGCCTCCTTGCGTGGCCGTTCTTCCGTGCACACATGCTCTGGGGTCTCTCCCTGTATTCAAACTTCCTGTTTTCTTAAGGACACCAGATTGGATTCAGGCCCACCCCAGCAGACTTATCTCTTGCCTCTTCCCTGGAAGCGGGAACACAGGATTAAAGAATTACACAGTTGTTGAAGGTATAGAATTTACAGGTCGGCACTAGAGAGTCTTGGTGTGGACGGAGACTAATCAAAGAAATTACTGAGCCTTGTTAAACACCATTCCCTCCCTCCTCCCCCCCCACCTCTCCCCCCTCACACCTAACTCAGTGCCCGGAATACAGTAAGAGGTCAACAATGTATTAGTTGAGATAAATCGAAGAGTCAAGGACTTTCTAAAGTAAAAGCCTTGTAACTGGCCTCCCTGCGTCTACCTTTGCCCTACTGCAATGTCTCTTCATCTCCAGCTGCCAAGTGATCCTTGAAAAGTATAAACCAGAGCATATAATCATCAGAAATTTTGCTACTAAGAGCAAAAGCCAAGGTCCCTTTAATGGCTTATAAGACCCCCCGAGATTGGCCTCCTGTCCTTCTGAACTCATCTGCTTTCAGTTTTGTTCACACCCCTCTATCCATTCTGCCTTCTTTGCTGCTTGTCCAACACACCAAATGTGTGGCCATTTTCCCTGAGCACCTCCCTCCCTCCCCGGATAGCTCTTGCCCTAGATTTTGTCACTGCTCACATCCTTCAAAATGCAAGATTTAAAATGGAAACAACCCTCCCCACCACTCCCTATTCACCTCCCTAATGTACGTTTCTTTCTACTATTTATCAATTTCCAATAAATAATTTACATATTGATTGTGCTTACCATCTGTTTTGCACCACCCAAAAGCAAGGATGTTTGCTTTTCTAGGACTGAGAACACAGTAAGTGTTCACTAAATGCTTATTGAAAAAAGTAAAAGTTCTGGGTGGGAACACAGGGAAATGTTCTGAATTAAGTAAAATCAGTGTTTTTGTAGACAAAGGAAAAGTTAAAGGACCCGTTAACAAAGAAAAGACAAAAAATGTTTTCAGAATGAACCAGAGACAAAGTTTTAAGACTGTAAACTGAAAGTAGAGCCTTATGGACACGAGAGAGGGAGGGGGGAGGGAGGGAAGGAGGAAAGAATAGAGAAGGGTGATTGATATTGATTTAATAAGGTGTTTGCTAAGCTGTCCCTCTTCAGAGTGTTTTCTGGGTCTCTTGGTAGAGGAGCCGAAGAGGGACTTCAGTCCCCAGCATCCAAATCTGCCCCTCAATATTAGATCTTTAACTTTTTGTGTCTCTCAATAAGATTTTGCCTTGAAAAAGAAAAAAAAAAAGCTTCAGATTAAAAATGACAATAAAAGAGTGAGAGTCCTGTCATAAAGTGCATTACAGGGGTAACTTGTGAGAGAGATTTGCTAACGCCTCCCGGGGGGGGGGGGGGGGGGGGG